>NW_027116801.1:11305000-11475000 GCF_024137725.1 Prorops nasuta | reverse complement strand
ATATTTCAACTTGGCAGCCTTTCACCCGACACCCTCGTGTGTATCTCGATAAAGGCACCTAGTCCTCCGAGGATTCTCGAGTACAAATAACTTTCACTGTGCTCTTATTACTCGCACAGAGTTTATGTAAAAACGAGATACTCGAAGAGATGAACGAGAAGAGAGCAGTACGCTCGTCGTACCGTTTCTCAAAACTTTATTTCTCGATTGTGTGTAGCGAGCGAGCGAGGTATAGATGTAGCCAGAGCAAAGACGATGGTGGATCAGTGGGTTATCTAGGCTGATTTTGATGTTGAACGGAGCGAGCGCTCGCGTCCATTTCCCTCGAATAGATTTTATGCATAATACACCCCATGGAGCAGCTTTCGCATTAGCATCATAATCTTGCGAGCTACGAAGTCTACGGGTCTGGCGAAACAATAGCGATAATCTATTCTACGGTGAAATGCCTGCGGCCGAAACTTAAAAGTTTAACCTCCAGAGATATCGCTGCTATCTCGCGAATTTCTCAATTCCTCGAGCTTCGCCCCATGGTCGTGCCTCGCTACAATTCGATTTACCGATAGCTTCACTCCTCCCGCACTGTCCTTCCACCTGCGGAATAACCCCGTTTCTTCCCTCATTTTCATTCCCAGCCCCTAAATTAAATTCTCTCATTATTTCCTTCGTTTTTTGCCATGGAACAGCCCCAAGGACTCGTCCAATCGATCGGTCACACTAATATTAATCGACGGTTTATATGTATATATTTCTTCATTGGTGTGTACTGTATAGTTTCTCAGGAAATACACGTCTGCAAGGAAAATCGCATTTTCCACGAGTTTTACAGTCCGCAATCCTCCTCCAGTTTTTCCAGCCTCCAACGAACCCACTTGGCAGTTGTCACTTTTCTCTCCCCTAGCTTCCATACTCTCATTTCCATGCATCTTTCTCTCTTCGAACGCAAGTATTCCAAAACTATCTTTTTTCTCATTTTTCATTCTCCCCCCTTCGCCCCTATAAGCCAACTATTTTGTCCTTTTCCTATATACGTATATTTATGTAGTGTATGTGTGTACTTTTCTACCTTCTGCTTCACCTTGAGTTTTCCATTTGGCTCACGTCCTTATTCCAGTCGTATTATCATTCATGCATTTCGTTTACAGGCCCCTCGAGTCCCTAGCTCTACATTTTGATACCTTTATATTTTCTTCTTTCATTCTCTGATTTCTCTCTTTTTTTTTTGTTTTCTTTATATAGGCCAGCAATAAACGCATTGAAACTTTTCCTTTTTGCTTTATCACCGCGTATCTCGTTCGTATCTTTGTATTTTAGGGAATATTTAGAGTTGCATATGTTTGTGTGATTACGTAATTCTCGTATAGTCGGATTATTTGTCTCCACAAATACGATGATTTCCAGACGACTCGTGGACCAGATTACAGCATTGGTCTTAATTGAACTGCACGGTTTGTCAGCCCATGCTTCTCGAACATGAAGAAAAAAGACAAAAGTGGATGAAGTAGAAAATGTTGGAGAACAATAAAGGACGAGCCATAAAAACGAGAGAGAGAGAGAGAGAGAGAGAGAGAGAGGGGCCTTCGATTTATTCTCCCAATAATGTCTATTTTTCTTTTATGCTTCTCGCCACGATAAATTTGAGAACGAGTAGCAAAATAGGCAAACCTAGGCATCGACCATATTTTCCAAATGGTCGACCATTCGTGTGTTTCCTACTTTTCTATTTTCTTCTTCTTCTTTTTATCTATACTCTTTTGTTTATCGTAAATCCGCTTCATCTGAATTGCAGAATAGGCAAATTCAGCCAAGTGCTCCAGTGTTTTTCTCCTTTCGTCAGGACCAATTTTGACAAAAACCGAGCCGCTTAGGTTAATAAGTTTTTGCTCACCGACAATCTGGCTATTTGTAATTCTATAATACAAGCCACACAGTTGTACTTTTTAATCGTAGCTTCGCGAATCAACTTGAAAAATCAGAATTCCTACGATAACGATGAAAGGACCATGAACGAATAATCCTTGTGTGTGTGTGTGTGTGTGTGTGTGCTAAAGTACTTTAATGAATAATAATAAATATTCTGGGAATCCATTGATATTTAAAGATTAACGAGAATGGTTCTCTCAATGCAAGTTTAATTTCTACCAAAATCATAATCTCTGTATTCGTCAGCAGATATTTAAGCTTTGATTATACATTTATCGTAGAGCTATATATAGCAGTATTAATTAATAATATTTAGATATAACAATGTTTAGTTTCGGTTTTGGCTGGCATCGTGCTGCAGAGCAAGCAATTGGGTGAATACGAAATATTCGGAGAGTAGTATTTCACGATAGCCCCCCAGGAGAGAGACTCTACCAAGTTTTCCAAACCCTCCTCCTCGGGACGTCAGCTAAGGATTCCAAGTCCATTTGCCTTGGAATTTTATTATGGATTGCAACTTTCAATTTTGTAGATCCACGTTTTCTCTGTTAAGCAGAATTTTTCCTGGCTTTTCGCTCTAATCGTCACATCCATCTAACGTCCATGCTAAACTCCAATTAACCTCCACCATAATTCATATACAAGCCAGAATCGAAGATCCGCGAATTTAAATGTAAAACGAGTCGCGAAATGGTCAATTTAATCTCTTTATCTTCCCACCCTTAATTATCGACAATTTACTCCTATACCTCTCTCTCTCTCTCTCTCTCTCTCTCTCTTTCTATTTCTATTTAATACATCTATGCATGCTCTTTCCTACACTCTTCCTATCATCATCTTACAGAAATTTCCCAGAAACCTCGATTATAAGGCGAGATACTTGCAAAATATCCTACAGTATTACACAGGAAATAGCGTTTATATATCTCTTTAACTGTAAATTATAATTTAACTTTTTCGAGAAGCTCCTTTTTATTTCCATTCGAACAAGTCTTATGCAATCTAATTCATATCTCTTTTATATACAGTTTCAGAGATAAACGAGTTTCAAGCTATTCAAGATTCTCACTATATCACCAAGATATTTAATTAATCCTAAAAAATAGGCATAAAAATTTATTCGTCTCCATAACTATACAAAAAATGTCAAATTTTAACATATCTGCTCTTTGAACTCCTTTTCATTTAGATCCAACAAACAGTACCACGTACAAAAGAATGATATCTCTTATATTTGCTCAGATAAATAAATTCCTCTTCATCATAAATCTCCATAATCCATTATTATTAAAAAAAAGACTTTTACAACTCACAACTTATGAAATTCGGTTATGCAATTGGAAGAACAATTAATTCCTGGTCTTAAAGGAAGGAAGCATGGGACTACATGGTAATAAATGCACGTAGGACTTTGTCGCAGTGTACTCTCAGTGTGCAGATGTCTGTAGTGCAAACAGAATGTATGCTCTGTGTGTGTGTGTGTGTGAGAGAGAGAGAGAGCATGACTGAGTGATCGAGAGGGGGCGGTTGGTTCTGACTGTTCCGAGTTTACGAAGCTTGCAGGGAGGAAAGGAAAACTGCGAGCACGAAGCACGTTAGCTGGGAAGTACCGAACGAGACAACTTCTAATACCACCATTTAAAGTCTAATGCGCAGTCTGGAAAAGTTGACCGAGTCCTCGCGTAAGTGTCGCAGCCTTTCGCTGGAAATTTAACTGCTGGAGCACCCATGCACCTTATTAGACTGCTCACTTCTCTGCGTAATTCACGACTCGAAATTATTCTCAAACTCGGATCCTAATGAAATTTTGCTGATTTGTCTCTGACAGCTCTTGCAGTAGGTGTGCGTGTCACAGGTCTTGGGATAATCGCTGTTTATGTACCCGCGCGAGTTGATGCACTTTTACACTTTCTCTCTCTCTCTCTCTCTCTCTCTCTCTCTCTCCTGAAGAACCTTACGGTTCAGACGCGATGAATTACTATGTATTATTCCTCTCGCGCTACCCGAGCCAAACTACCCTCAAGAGTCCTTCTTCTTCATCATCCCTTGATAATTCTTCTCCAACCTTTAGAAATGCGAATTTATTCCTGGTTAAATCGATTGAAACAAAATCATACTTCACCTTAAATTAACTCCAATCACTTATTACCATTAGTAATCACAATTAACTCAACGCAAACTCGAAGTCTTTGAATTCATTCTCAAACTTTTCCAGAATGCACGCGTCCAAAGTTACTCGATTCGTGATTTTAATGGGAATTATTGGTAAGAAGATTTTCATCGTTCGATCCTGTCTTCGAAATTCCAACTCTTTCTTTCGTGGTTAACTGTATATATATATATATATATATATGTGTGTGTGTAGATTGGTGGGAGCACGATTTTCCATGAATGGTTAAAAAGTTTTTTTTAGATAAATCACCCTCGAGAGAGAGAGAGAGAGAGAGAGAGAGAGAGATGTATAACCAACTCCCATCGGCGTGACGTTCCTTTTGTGCGTTAGCAAGCCTGAACATAATTACACGACGGGCAAAATGAGAGTCTAGTAGCATCGTAAATACATTTAGCGCCTGCAAAATTAATCTTTCGACTCGTGTTAGGTGTCGCTGTCGTTTTGCTAATAAAATCCTTTTCATTCCTCGTCACGCATCGTTCAGTTATTACAATTAGAGCACCGGTTAAAGTATCAACTTAAATTAGACATGTTAAAATGAAGTAAATTATACGTGGACAGTTGTACAAAACAACCCCTAGAATTGGTTTAGTCCCTTCGTGTTGTAAACTGGCCACAACCACCGAATAACGCGAACCACGTTAAATTATTGTTTTATTTTGTTTTTAAGTCATTGCAATGACTTGTATTATTAAAGCTAATCATAGTGAGCAGAAAATATATAGGAATAGAATTTGTTAATTATACTTTTAGAGTAATTTGTATATCGAGAAGTTTTGTTGGCTATAAAATCAATGGTACCATTCGATACCTTGTAAACTCGAAAGTAACTCACGTCTTGGTAAATTTCCACTTCTCCCTCATCTATACTAACTGTTTCACAACTTTTGGCTCTCGTCAATTGCTCAATTAAAAACTAACATTTCCGACAAGCGAGGTTCCATTTACAATATATACATAAATATCGAACATTTCTCGTGACGAAGAATCATTTCGTGCAGCAATGACTAAAGGTGCCTAATTATAGTGTAAAAAAATGATGTGTAAATTCGAGCTGCTATTAGAGGCTGACCGAATAAATTATATTCCTTTTGGTCGATAAATGTGTAATAATCTCATATCTTTTAGAATTGTTGTACTCTCGAAGACTTACTTGATTTCATTCATTGATCCAGATGGCCACGAGTTTTCTGCCTTTTGACAAAGTTTTGTAGTGGCCGGCATTCTCGGAAGTTATACCTATAGCTAAGACCTTCGATCGAAACTCTCGTCGACTCATTCAAGCTGTCTCGGTCACCCTCGAAAGCGAGCCAAAATCAAAGATGAAGAATTTCTTTCTCATCTACCATCTTCATTTTCCTCGAGTATTCCTTATTCCTTGCTATAAAACGGAACGAGATTGAACTTTCTTCTTGCTTTTGTTTCCCTTTCATATCCTCGAACATAGTTCATCCTCCCCCTCTATTATATATTTTACCTCTTTAACCTCTTTTAATCCCAATTCCTTTAACTCATTTGCACCATATAGCTCACTTGATCGTTGTACAAACTCGTAACACAGTTTTTCAATATTTTGCATGGTTATTTCTGATCCTCGAGACCAAAACTTTAATCAATTATAAATTATATTTCATTTATAGAGACTTTAATGCGAAAAGGAAACGTTTAATAGACTTTTTATCCATAGAATCATTTTTTATCCATCATGTATTTTATAAGAATAAATCTTTGCGCGTGTGTGTGCTTTGAACAGGAATAAATCATGTATATATAGGAGTACCTATATATCTATACTAAATATTATATGAACGATGAGCAATCGTCCACCGTTGTTTACACTACCTCACGCTAATATATAATGACTTTAATATGAACGTGAAATTGAGTATATTGGATAATGATAAATAGGCTTCACAGATTCATTAAATAAAAACCGATAAAATACTGCATTCATATATCAACTAACACGACAATCTTACTAAGTATTTGTTGCATCTAGTTTCTAATTTTAGTAAACGTTTCAATATTTGCTCAATTCTCAGATCCTTTATAATTACATGCTCCCCTATATTTATTTTTCACTTTTTTAAATTCCATTCAGATGTTAAATAAAATTCCTATAATTGTGGATTGGTTAATTTTTGCACGAAATACTTCCACTTAATATCAAAATGTGGTCTCGTCAAATGTGAATATATTTGATTGAGTTTTCTTCATTATGCGACAGAAATAATCCAATTGACTATATAATAAAATTCAAAAACTGTTGTTTTAATTCAACAATAATTACTCCTAAAGCCTTATACATGTACGAATGATATGCGACACTGATCATGAGCTGTTTGAACCAATAGATGAATGGGTCAGCTTATTTATGGGAAGGACGTATGCTTGCTTTATTTGAAGCACATGCATCAAGTCCAAGTTCGGCAGGAAGTGACTGAACTGCTGCGTTCGGGAAGTTTCATCCGATGAGCATGGAGCTGAGCTGCTGAGTACACGTGATAAATTATGTAGTTTTGTATGGAGTTTGGCCAGTGGTACCTGGAGGCTACCTGCCACTGGCTGTTTCTCCCTTTGCCAGTTTCTCTCGATCTTCAGGAATGTAATTAAAGGATCCTAAATTCCTTTACTATATATATATATATATATTCCTCACACTTCTCTCTTCGCACTTCCGTTTCTTTGACCAATCCTTCCTCATCCTCTTTTTTTTTTTTACTTCTCTTTCAATTCTTTTTATAACAGGCATAATAGGGAAGAACAGGTCATTGGGAGTGCCAGTAACTCTCAAAAAGAAAGTTCTCTAAGTATAAACACTGTTAAATTTACAAAAGCTTCGCTAAAACTTTAAGTATTATGCTATTAAGTATCTTCTTAATCACAGTTTAATAAACTTGATTACGAAATTTTTTTCAATAACGTTGCTGATGATCGTTATTGTTAAAAATTACTTATTTTCTTTAATTTACTAAAAAATTGCGTAAAGAAATATAGTTTTAACGACACGATTCCCAAAAGTATCAACTTGTTAAACTGAAATTTCATTTTTTGGTTTTCTTTCACTAGTACCAAAAACTATAAGACATTTACAAAATATCAATTTTGTTTTTAATGAATTCAGAAATCTCAGAGGAACGTCTCGGATGGATAACTTCATTCACCCAGTACAATTAAAAACAAAATAGACTTTATATTCTATTTGCACAATACAAAAGTTCTAACAACTTTTTCTGCATTCGAGAACACGAATCAATTTTCCTTGGACCGTGGATGCAGAGTTGCATGCTGGGTTCCTACAATGGTCTCTATTACGTTTATTGTAGAACCGCTTTATACGTGCAAATGCATAACTCGAAACGCAGATAATATCTGATTTTAATTAATAAGTACCCATTAAACAAAGCAATATCACTATGAAATGTCGAATATGGCGTACAAGATATTTAGAATGGTTTAACGAAAATTGTTTAACACTGTTAAACAAGAAGAAAAAAAAAAGCAAACATTTATGGTTTTAATAAAAGAAAAACCCATTCGTGTATATTATAGATATATGTAATATCGTGTAACCTCATCCATTTTGATATTTCTTCGAGTTCACGATTAAAGAAACGTACATGTGCGTTGGTAAAAGGACAGGTGGACAGGTTGATTTCTCAACGGGACAGAAGCCGCATACTGAATGTTTGCAAATTACAGCTATTCCTGGAGGAAACTCAGCTTACATACTATAGACATGCACTGAAGGAGCAGAAGCTTACAAATTGCAGTGGATGTCCTTTCGTGGCAATGTAAATGGAAAGTTCTTGACATACCTAAGGACTGAGGAGGTAAATTGAAGAAGGAAGCTAAATCAATAATTAGTCGACGCAAGATTGCCTATTTGCTACTTATTAGTAACGACTACATTGGATTTAATTGGAACAGTGCTCGTACAGTTGAAATAAAATTATTTGACAAGCTGATTATGATCTAAAGGACTTCACTTTTCACAAAGATGCTCCAAATATCCTACATCTTTTTCTCAAAAGTACCAATTATAATTGTCCTGACTTTTAATAATTTAGATAAATTATAATAAAAAAATACTTTTGGTGAAAAACTATTAAAAGAAGAATCTTCTAAGGAAAGAGAACAGATGTGACGGATGATTGCCTAGCTTTCACGTGATGCATACTAGTTTACTTTAATTAATTATATATTCTTGATTTTCTTTCTACACATTGTAACGTCTCAGTAAAATTAAGTATATTGATCATTTTTGAAGGTTTGTTGATCAAAACAGTGAAAATGCCCTAGAAGGGGATAGAAGGACCAATTGAGAAAGCCAGTGGTTCGTTTGAAATAGAGGGTCCCTGACAAGATACATGAAGAAGAGGACTTATACTGGTATTGTGTAAACATATAAGTAAAACATAGTAGGAGACTAAGAGGCTAGTGAGGAAGGAAAGGCAGAGTCGTAATAAAAAGTATACTTAAACTTAAAGCTTATTAGGAGAGTTATTTTTCTTCCTTTATCCCAACATCTTCTTCCCACGATTTATTCAAGGATCTAGTATTCATCAGTTACGGTAGAATGTTGTGGGACACATAAAAGTGTCTTGATTTTTTTAAATGTAGTATTATATTTTCATATCGCACACTCTTCTAGTTTATCTCAAGAGCTCTTCAAAACTTTATATTATTAACGTACTCTGTGCATATTTGTAACTTTGATTTTTAACGTTCCATTTAAGTTGTTTCAGGTACACTATATTTTTAACCGTCGAGTGGTGCTGAAATTTTCAACCACCACAGCTGTGCAGAATTCAACGTTTGCAAACTTATTTCACTCTCCTTTTCACATCTCAACCAGTTTTCCTCTTTGACCAAAGGCTCACTATCTTTCCCCTCTTACAAAAAATTATTCTTCGTACTTTGTTTACGGCATGTAAAGTCGAGAGATAATCGTACAGCAAAGCTTGTAAAACGTAGGGACTTTTTTTAATGAGAAATTAAAGTTTTATTTTTCAACATTTTCCCTGTTCCAATTGCTGTCTGCTCTGAAATAAAGGAGAGACTGATGGGGCTGTGTGGGTGGGAATGAGGGGGGGGGGGGGGGGTCATTATAAGCCTCTACAAATGAATATATATCTCTATTTGATTTTTTACAGTATTCTTGTACGGATGTATGACAATTTTAGAATTAGTTGAAACGATGCTCAAACTGTCCATATACTTTTATGTAAAAATATGCAACCGTACAAAGAGTCTCGTTTATTTCCCTTCAGATTTCTCATTCCCCTATCTCATTAGTATATGTATATATACATATAATACAGAGTATGCCACTTAAAATTCCCTGGGGAACAAATGCAAGAAGACGTTTACCTTCGTAACCAGAAGAAATATTAAATTTTTTTATAAGATCTTTAAAAACCTCTTATTAATTCAGCCCCGATAGATCTTATACAAATTTTAATTTTGTTATCTCTATTATATATAGTTATGGATATAAACGTTTGCTTACTGCAGCGTTGGAGTATTTTCAGTGACGAGACGTATATGCAATGTGTCCAGTTTACTAATGCTAAACTGATAAATTAATTTGGAACGTATGATTTGAACAATAGAATTCTTATGTCATTTTCTCATGGAAGCTTTAATTAAAAAGTTTTTTTTTTAACACGGATTAAAATTTCTTTTATTCGAGAGCTTCCATTAGTAGAACCGAGGGTAGAACTATCTGATGACCTACTCCTATTGGTTGAGTATTGCTGGAGCAATACAAGGATTAATAGGAAGTTTTCAAGTAAGAAATTTTTAATCCTTGATAACTTTTTAATTAAGATCTAGATCAAAAATTATATCAGAATTTTTTCTCAAAATTACTCAATCGATTTGAATTTATCTGTTCAACGTGTTTGTCCAGGACACCCCATCCCCTTTATATGCACGACTTCCTTATAGAAATATTAGAAAACGTGGGGTTGACTTTAAGCATCAGTGATATAGGATTAAGCAAATATCGATATTTTTTTACCAATTTCGCTCAACTCACCACAACCAAAAGTCAATAATAAAGAGATTCAAAGAATTTTAATAAAATCGCATCCCTGATGAAAGACCAATAATTTTTCTATCAAGTTCCATGGCAATTCCATTATTCCTATTTTGCTCGCCAATCGCTGCAACTCGTATAACTTTCTATGTAGATTTTACAGAGTAAAAACTATCGTAATCGTAATACATATATATAGGAATATTGGCTCACACACGAAGATACGTGCGCGAGTATAAACGAAAGCTTTTCAGCAAACTTTACGCATGAGTTTTGTGGTTTAACTGCTCGCAGAAAGCTCGATCGGGACTGTGGAATAGAAGGGGCTTGGGAAACAGAGTCTCGATTTATCTATTAACCTTTGCGAAGCTATCCATTTTCAAAATCAAGAGACACGGTGGTTTCTAGGTTGATAAAAAATTTTATACAGAAAGTTTCTGCAAACTTTTCTCGAATCGTGCATAGACCCTTGATTTGCCTACCTGTCAAGGACACTTTTCTGGAGGATTTAGCCTTTTTCTAGTGGTTGTTGACCACCACAATAAATTACCGAAAATAATCGAGACTCGATTAATTCGTCAACGTTTAATTTAACTTTATCAATTAGTTGATTCTACTCGATATGAAAAGTCAATTTAAAATTTGCAGATTTATAGAACGTATGAGCATCTTTGATAAAAATTCTCTTTCATTCTTATAATTAATTAATCGAACATTTTCAGTTGGCTGAAGTTCTCGATTCTGAGAGTATCTGAAAGATGATTGAATGCGAGTATAGTGGCAGTCTGGCGGGATGATCGCAGTGGAAAAAGTGAAATGTAGTGGTACATCTTGATAGAAACTGTGAATATCGTATGCGTGTAACGAGGGTTGAGAGAAAGTGGCTGAAAGACTCGCTCGGTTCAATTTGAGAGGATAAAGAAGCAAAAGAGAGTATACTATCTCATATTGATAGAGAGATAGCGAATGGAGAATGTGTGTACACCATTACACTTATATACTCTTCTGTGGATCATTTGTGACTTAAGCTGACTCGCAGATTTTTTTTTTGCAAGCAAAGTTTCCCTCCTTTTGTTTAATTTTAAGTCATTTTTTAAGTTGACAAAATGCTTCGGTGTTTGATCTTGTTTATAATTTTGTAAATGGAGGAAGGACTGAAGAGAAAGTACATTATGGCAAATTTAAAATTGTATTGATCATCGGTGACTTAAGAAGAATTACAGTTTTCTCTTTATAATTGGAGTTTTATTTTTGTTCTTGTTTAAAATGTTGTACCACTTTTAACGTTGACAATCATGCTTTTGTTTCTGTGATCCATTTTGCAATTATAATTACTAGAATTTATATTTTGTTGAAATCTTGAAAAAATTTTAATTGATATGGATCGTATGGAAACGAATGAAATTTTTTAATTAGATTTCTGATGAGATCCGAAAGAGTATCTTGGCTAACAGTGAGATAATCAAGACCGAGCTCAGCTCATTACTGGGCCCGGCATTCTCGAAAGGAAACTCGAGGAGTACACAATGTGCACAATGCTCGATATTTACTGCCAGGAGAATTATCAGGCTCTCCATTACATACAAATCCATAGTAGAATCTGCAATTATAGTTCTATTCTAGAATGAAAATGGTCAGTTATTGAATATTTATAGCTTTTTTCACTGGTCACCTTGGCAGGACGAAATTTCGTACTTTCAACGTTTCTATCGATCTCGATTCTATCCTAGAATCAAATTAGTTGATTATCGAATATGTGTAACAATTTTAGCTGGTCACCTTGATAGGACCAAATATCAAAGGTTGAATATTTCTATCAATTTTCATTTTTTGCTAGAATGAAAATATAGTTGATTATTGAGTATGTAACTTTTTTACTCCTCGCCATGGTGGAAGAAAAATTTGAAGGTTGAACGATTCTATATGGAATTCCATTCTATTCTAAAATCGAATTACAGTTGATTATCGAATAACTGCAAAAATTTCATTTGTCATCTGGGTAGGACGAAATGTGAAAGGTTAAATATTTCTATCAATTTTTGTTCTCTGCTAGGATCCAAATAGTTGATTATTGAATATGTATGTAACTATATTATTTTTATATTCGTCACAATGGTAGAACAAAATTTCGAAGGTTGAACATTTTTTCACGAAACTCTGCTCTATCCTAGATTTAAGTTGATTATGGAATATATTTGTAACAATTTTTACAGGTCGCATTGGTATGACGAAATTTTGCAAGTAAAATGCTTCTATTGATTGAAAATCTCAAAATAGAAGAATGTGGACGTACACTGCACGTGGAATTCAGCTCGAGACCTTAAGCCATGTAAAAGCTCGTTCTGCTACGTGTATATTCGTATACGCACACATATATGAATATACATTTGTATGGAGAACACATCTACGATGCTTATACCATTCGCTTAAACCTACATGTGTATGTGTGTAAGACGGCCCACGCAGCTGCATAATATCTTTGCTCGTCAAGCGACTTTTGTGCTCGAAAAGAAAGCTTCTCACGATTCGCACACACGTGCAAACGGAAATTTGCGAACTCGAACAAAATTCCTTTCAAGTGCAGATTTGTCAACGTTCCATTCGTGCTTCTTCCCTGTAAAGTTCTTTTTTTTTCATTTTCTCTAATCCACTTGTTTTCTCTAGAAATTTATTCGCTACCCTACATTCCTCGATTACCGTGCACACCAACACACGGGAATCTCTGCTACCACCCCACGTCTCGTAGGCCATTATCGGCGAATTAACTGATCAAAGTGGGATAAGTCGGCGGTCTTCCTTACCGACGCACCACTTAAATCAGCAACTACCTGTTTTAGCAGCTGTCGGTAAGGTAGGGAGCACTGTTACATTCTCGGTGGTCGGTAAGGCAGTGTCAAGAGAGAAAAGCGTACGCGCGAGTAAAACAGGAATAAAATTGTCCTCTTCTTCAAAATACACTCGATTAGAGAGAATTTTGATCGATCACCCTCCCACCATTCGCAATTCTTGCAAAATTTTACCATCATTTATATATGTTATATGTAAGTGAGTGAATAGAATATGGACTTAAATTAACGTCAGATTAAACGAAGCGAATGGAAGGGTACCCAAGTAATATTTTTCGGATCAAGAATTGCCCCTTCGGTACAGTTCGCAAATATTTCACGTAAATGGTGGAAATTAATCTTGGTTACAAGTCGTCTGAGGAACGAGTTACGATTTCAGAGGCACATCGTGTAACTTATCGCATTGTACCTTGGATTTATGAAAAGTTTTGTTTGCTGGGTGTCCCTGTTCTATATATATATATATATATATATACTACATTGTTGATAAGTAATCGCATTTATATCACAAGGAAGCATGGCATAGAATTCTCTATACGATGATTGCGAGACTGATATCGCTGCTACTCTTCTCTCCAGTCGATGGAGCTGGCAAGAATGAAAGTTTGCTTCTTGGACTTATGCCATGTCACTCGCGCGTTTTCTTCGCTCGATGCTCCGAATTCCCATGCGAAGCTAGCTATATAATAATTAATTCAGCGAGCTCTCGTACATTTACTTTATGGATCACTTCCTCCAAATTAGATATATATATATATATATATATATATATATATATACACATACATATATTTATATATAAGTAGGTACAGGTATTTTAACGCAAGTATACGTGCAATGAACCAAATAGAAAAGAAAAAGTTGAAACGCTACTTCATTTATAGACTGCCCTGCGTTTCTTTTCATTTTGGACGCGAGGCAAAAGAGCTGTGAAATTTTTTAATTGAATCGCGTCGTGTGGAATCCGTTGATACGCCCGCACACGTCACTATTGTCATCCGCAATAAGCGCTAAAGTGCGACAACCCGTGGAATATGCTGCCCGCGGCGAATCCCAATGGAATAACAAAAAACTTTTATCCCTCTCCCCCTCTCCACCTTATTTCTCTCAAAACACTCCAAGTACCTCGAACTATCAGCTGCAATAAGTCGAGCTTACATCGCAGGTTCTCCACCGTGCAAACTATAATACAGGGTGAGGCATTTAAACCGCCCCATGCAGAATACGGAGATAAAATGACGCGTATCTCTTTAACTATAAAAGATATTCCATTTTTCCTTAGGACATTTTCGAAGCCTCTTGTTATTTGCTTTCAAAAAGGTCCTATGCAAAAATTGAATATCTTTCATAGTTAAAGAGATACGCGTCATTTTGTATCCATATTCTGGGGTGGCTCAAGTGCTCACCCTGTATATAGCTATGCTAGATTATTGTCTCGTTGATCAATTTCCATAAACGCACTCCTCGCTACGATACACTTTCCTCTAAATTTTCTTTTCGATCTCCGCGTTTGTTTTTCTCAGAAGCGAATCAAGAGAGCCGTAAATAGATGAGAAATGAAAGTTATCGTGGAAACGATTCGAAATAAAGCTAGGTTTTAACTTTATAAGTAATAGAAGAGTCCTGCAGGACCCGGGGCAAGGTGGAGTGGCACAAAAAATGGGTAGGTATATATATATATATACAGAAGAAGGATTGTTGAGGAAAGGAGAAAGCAATTATCATATAAATTGCTGGCATTTGTATTTTCCGCAGTGGAGACAAATCACTCGGAAGAATTCTTTCAGTCGCATAATTCCATAGCGCGTTCTAAGAGATTTCCTCCTCCCTTATTCATCCCCACCATTGATGCGTGGCTTAATCACGTGCACCGATCGCCACGCAGCTATACCCGTCTGTTTTCATTTCTGCGCATCAAACTTTTCATCATCCGACAAAAGGCTATATCGAATATCTGGAATATCTTGCAGGGGAAAATGCGAAAATCGATATTCCTCGTATTTCCCCTCGAGTGGTATGATAAAGGCTCTAATAAAATTCATTTACCGACAGGAATATAGGATCAATAAGGATATAAGAAAAAGTGGAGGAAGCTGAAATAGTGGAATAAAAAGGATGAAAAATTTTAAGCGAGTCCACCGATGTTTTCGTTGGATTTTTCTTTGACTTTTCTCCACCCTCGCGCCATTTGTTTTCATCCCTGACCTTTTCTCTTCTAGGGCTTTATTTTAGCCCTCTTTCATCCAACGCGCATGGCGCCACTTTCCTACTTTTCTTTCAGCTTCTTCATTTTGCCTGCTCGTTTTTCACGTTTTCACGTTGCTTCGTCTAAAATTTCCTTTCCCTTCTCCATTCCGCAGCCCGCAGTCCGCGCAGCTACCTCCCTCGTGTTCATGACGCACGCTACCGACGAAGACGTTTCCCCCAGTGACAACCAATTTATTCTCGAGCACCTCGTACCGTGCTCTATTGGTTGTTTATAGGAGCTCCATTATACGGAATGCGATCCTGGCAAGCCTCTACCACACTGCGCGATGGATACTTGCCTTTCGCCCACTCAATTAATCTCCCCCATCACAATGAATCTCCACTTTCCCACATTACAAATGTACAATTTCCAAATGGGAAATCGATGGAAATCAAAGTCGAGCTGAAAATCTATGAGAATTTTTCTTTTTTTACTTTTTCTGCTATAGGTATGTATATATATATATATATATATATATATATATGTTTAACGTTTAAGAATACAACCTTTCGGTGACGAGTAACAGGGGGGAGGGGGTATATTCCTGGAGATTCTTCAAATTTTTACTGACTGCAGGAATTCCTTGAGGGGTCTTGATAAAAATTCCATTTTCCTTCCTAGACGTTCTTCGACGCCTATATCAAGCTTCAATTCGTGCACCACGCTGGCGTCTGTCTCTTTCGTCCATAGCTATTACCAGAATTCAGAGCAACTGTTTTCTTTTCCTATTCTTCCTTTGCTTTCTTCCTCTCTTACAGTTCTCCTTCGTATATAATATTTGCGGATTTGGATCAAAGAATGTTTCTTCGATTTTTATGATTTTTCTAGAGATTTTTTTTATGAAGTTTTAATTAATAGGCGAAAATATTTCTTTCGTTAGTTTTTTCTCGAACTTTAAAGTCAGACAACGTGGTCCATGATCGATTTCATTAAACTGTTGGACAAAAAAATTGTTCAAACTGTACCTGTATAAAGTCCAACAAAATAAACAAAAGTTGACAAAAATTTCCAGGTACGATTAAAAGTTGTTTATAAATACATTTAAATGCATCTACCTTCGATCTTAGCTTAATTGTTACAGACCAGATTCGTGCTCCTCATAATTACGTCAACGAGGAATGAACATTTTTTCGAGCACGAAAGAAATTTTTGAATTATCCGACTTCCTTCTCAATTATTATTATTATTGCTAACAGGATATTTCAGACAGTGTAAATAATTCTTGAAGAAAATTCCAGAGAAAATTTTCAATTTAAACGTTAATTAAAAACTCACGAGGGATTAGAATTTTTTAACTCGAGGTTTGTTCCTATTGGTCCGGATAAGCTGATGACCAATACCAGCTAAATTGATCTATACCCACAGGAAGCCTCCGATTAAAGACTTAACAATACTTATTCATTTAATTCGAATTATGAAAAATAAGAAAATAAACAATAAAATCTGTGCATATATTACCAGCTTGAAAATTTCAATCAATATAAAAATAATTGCAAGAAAAAAAAGATGCTATACTATTTTAAATCCAGTCCCCTTAATTAAAAACTTATGGAGGCTGAAGAATGTCTTGATTCAAGGCAATAATAGTTGAGCCGTCACGCTATTCTCTGCTGGCATGCCAGCACAGTGATATTAAGTTGAGAATGTGCGTAATAGTGTTAGTGCGTAGAGAGCGTTGGCTATATTTAATGGTAAATTTTGTAATTTTCAACACAGACTTTTTCCCTATACGTGCACGTACAACTACATATTCCCACTTCATTATTATATTACGTCTGTACGCACATAGCGAACACGTATAATCGGGAGGAAATAACCATTGCAATTTATGCGCCACGTGCACAGACACGGACTCTGACATTGACGACATTAGGTGCATGACGATGCGAATTGATTTCCCGATTGAATTTCGCCGTCTGCCGACCAGAGTAAATAGCGATAGAGACCGATAAGTCACGATTGTTTCTCCCCTTTTTATTCATAGACCCATAAATATATATATATATATATATATATATATATACTATAACATATAAAAAGATAAAGCCCGAGTGTGTGAGAATCCAGCCGAGGTAAATTACGAAGATCCGCGGAGGTTGTTGAAAAATTCTTTTCCAGTTTAGTGGAAATTCCATGGACGAGAAGCGTGAAGAGTTCATGAATTCATAAAATTTCCAAGTCGTGACTCGCACGTTCCGTGGCTGTACGTATATGTATATATATAGTGTGGGTATATACCTTGAACGGAATACGAGTAAGGAGCCGGAAGAGGAATAAGAGAGGAAGAAAGGAGTTGAAGAAGGGGTGGAGGGTGGGGGGGGGGGGATAATCGAAAAAGAAATAGAAGAATCCAATGGACTATATAGATATATATAGAAGCGATTGGCGAGTGAAATTTATTGCTAGCCAGGACCAGGTCATACAGTTGGAAGGATGAGCCTAAAAGCTTCCGTTATCGTCGGTCGTGGACGTTCGCTGCCTCGCTCTGTACTCTCACCGATGAAACTTGTCGGATATATATTAATAAAGTTCTCATCGGATGGATGGTGACCTCTTTAGTCTACTGCAAAACTTACAGCAGCATTATTGAAGCTCTCTGGTGAATCTATAGTATATTCATGCTTATCAGTATAAATAGTACGTCCAAAACTCGAATCTACAATTTACACCATCCGTTCATTCGCACTATATATATATATATATACAGTCATATTAGGCGTTTCAATTTTACACTTCAAGTGAGTTGGAGCGACGCGACGTACGACAGTCGAAGCTACGTAAACTCTACTTAACTCAGTCGCTTAAGTCAGATTTAACTGGGATTTTCGGTAGAAGGAAAATGCTTATTAGTTGGAACAGTGCGGACGATACACAAGTGTAAATGAACTTCCGGTACTCTCATCCGAGGCTCGGGCTTATGTAGGTTCAATTGGGGTAGTGGTGCCAGAGCGATTCCTTCATGTAAATTGATACACGAGTTTCGAACAGAGATGAAACATGCACTGTCTTTTAATACTCGTCCAAGTTCGGTTCCAAATAAATAAATGTTATTAAATGTCAATGAGGGGTAGATTACTATTACTGCTGTTAAAAATGGTTGCTCACTTTTGTCGTGGAATAACACTTGATGTAACGCGCTGCCTTTTAATACTCATCCAAGTTCGTTTTCAAATAGATAAATGTTATTAAATGTCAATGACTAGATTACTATTATTGTTGTTAAAAATGGTTGCTCACTTGTGTCATAGAATAACACGAGATGAATAATAATTTTAATATATAGTTTACCTGATTAAAACTTGTTTTGGAATATTAGAACGCTCAAAAGTATTTTACTTCTTATTTCATCAGTATAGAGCTTCCGAGTTTCTGAATGTTTAACGTGTATTAATTATTATCGTTCTTTCATTGTTCATTCATTATTTTATACTTACAGTAATATGGCAGATGCCTGTGTGATATTGATGATGAAGAAACACAGAAAAATGATAAAAAAAAATGATGCCTATTTTTTACTGAAATGATTTTAATCTGTTGCTTTTATTGTAATAAATGAAAAATATAAATTTAAAACGAATATTTTCCCTATATAATTTATTTTACGAGCAACCACACGGAACTATTCATAGGAAACATTTCAAATCGCCAGATAAGCACAGGTTTTATAAGAGTGGGGGTAGGTCGAGATACAAAAACCGCAAAAACCAAAGCGGTATTATATTCAAAGCGGCTTTATTGAGAGGTTATACTGTTCAACAAGGGATAAGCTCGTTAGAGTCAGACGTATTTTAAAATAATGTTTTAAAAATGATTAAAAACAAAAGAAAGTACATTTTTTTTCATAAAATAGTGGCCATTTTTTGTTCTTCTTGATTGTTAATAGTAAATTGAATTTTAATAACAATCACATATATATATATATATTAGAAAATATGACGAAATGAATCTCTACATAACTCGAATCGTGTGGAAGTCGTTGAAAGTAAGTATAACAAGGGAAATATATTTCGCATAATCAGTTTTCAGTATTTCCATTTTCTTTTTTACGACTCTGGCCATTCTTGCTCATCGACCTCCTTATGTCACCGCGTTTACATAATATCGAACTATGTCCCCGTTTTATCGAATCTTGGCAAGGGCATGCCTACTTAGTACAAACTGTGAAGACTCGCCTTGTCGATTGGCCCTCCTTGCCTCCCTAATTATACCTCGTTCGAAATCGATCCACAGCTCACACAACTTGGGATAAATAAATTTCTATTTACTCTACATAATTAAAATGTAAAATATGAATATTTATACCTACAAAAATATTTTCAATACGCATGTGCAAAAACATTTTATTTTCATTAATTTTTTATGTATTTCTCGGTATTCCATCTTTAATTGCAATGCTCATAGGTATAAGTAAATATAATTCATCAAACTGATTTATTTCATTTACAAAAATATTTAATTAAATATTTGAAAATTCGTAATTTTATTAATTAAGAATTATACATTTTAATACTCCTCTCTTCAGGTGTATTATACTTAACACACACAAGGAAATTACTAGAACATTTCATTCTTTAATTGAAAACACCGAAGAGAAAATTAATAATCAATCTGACTACACGATTGCGACTTTCCCTGTTTCCTATCTATGTCCTAATTATTATTCAATCGTAGCATAACGGAACATGTTTAATTTAAAATTTAACCTTTTCAATCCCGGAAGCCAAGTACTATAGTGAAACGATGATGCTGGCTGCGTTCTCCAAGTAGTTACAGCAAACAGTGTAAATGCATAAAAATGCCTATAGATATAGGCTATTGAAGTTAAAAAATTTCCAACACTGACGATAGAGGTTCATCTAAAATACGTCGTATCATTATAAGAATAGTATATTGTGAAACAAGTGCGAGAAGCATGTGTTTTTTGAACGAGTGCGACAATCACACGAGTTCAAAAAACGCCTCGCATGTGTTACACTTATTACTTTTTGAAACATTATGTGAGAAGTTTAATAGAGGCCCGAATTTACATATCGAACTTAAGCTTAGCACGATCTTAGGTAAAATCAATTGTCTTACTTTAACTTTCAATGCAGTACTATGTGCGGTCTTATCTTAAGTAAATTTCTAAGCTGAAATTCGAAGCAAAAAGTGGTCAAAGGTGAAATAAGGAGGGCGTAGGCCCCAACAGGGGTCGAGGGGGTGAAGCCCCTCGCGGGGGGTGGGGGCGGAGCCCCCCACATAGAAAGGGAAAAATTCTAATTAATTTAGATAAAACATCACATTAACGATTTTCAATTTTTCGATAACCGAATCGTTGCAGGACGTACGATTAGTATGAATACAGATGCTTATGCCCTGTAGACTGTACTGGAAACTGTCATTTTTCATGGAAAGTGGCTTGCTTCATTTCTGCTCACAAAAAATTGAAAATCGTGAGTTTTAATCAATAAAGTATAGCTTTCTTTTTATAATTTTGGGAGTCTCCAATCGATGCAGAACACAGTTGCTGCATAATAAAATTAATAATTAACTATTAAAATTTTCTAAATACAAAATGTTAAAACGATTTTTAGATGGAATGTTAAAAAAAAAATCGTTATTAAACAGATTTGTATAGATTAATAGAACATCTATAGATAAAATTAATACAATTATGTTTTATTAAAATATTTCTTTCTTTTAATAAAAATGTTTAATTTTCAGAATTTTCAAAAATCTTATCAATTTTGCACAATTATTTGTACAGTGTGAGAAACAATAGTTTCTCACTCGAAAATGCTTATCGCACGCGTTTACAAAGAGTGCGCAAAACAGCTGCTTCTCGCACGCTCTTGCCTTGCATGGAACATCCAACTTCTCACATAGTGTTTCCAAAAAAATAAAAGCGTTTTAAAAATATAAAAAAAATACTGATTTTTGAGGAATAAATTAAATTACGATGGTGTCCAAGCATTAACTTCGAAACTAATAAGGGGTGTTGTTGCAAAAAGAACTCGTGCAAAGTCAGTTAGGATACGTCCAACGATGCAATGGAGATAAAATGGGGGGAGGGAGAAAGAAGGAAAGAGCGAACGCAATCGATGCGTCTATACGTGGGTGGGGCTGTGCTAGGACGTACATATACCAGTGGTCAGGTGTTACGTCACGAGATTCACGACACGATGGGATAGTTCTACTTTTATACGGGTTACGATCAGTTACAAAAAATCTTGTTAACTCTTCGACCAATCTATCGAAAAAAACTCAATGGTACCTCGACCACGTACCTTATATTACGATAAAATTTCAATCGAACCTTACAAATCCCACAATATTCTTCTTACAGTATTCCTCCTACACACAGACACTTGTACATTCATTGCTAATTAATATATAGAGGAGAACCAATACAGAATAGTTCGTAACGAACGATCCTGATCCTATCCGATTCGATCTGGTTCCGAAATAGTCTGGTCACTGCTATATCGTACATACATACATATATATATATATATATATATATATATATATATAGAGAGAGAGAGAGAGAGAGAGAGAGAGACCAAGTTGCGTGAGAGAACGGAATGCAAAGTTTACGAAGCAGATCGAGCTATTGGAGCGTTTTGAGCTCGAGGGGCAGTTTGATTTTGCAAAGTTGGCCGGTAACAGCTGGCCGACTCCGAGTCTCGCTCGAATCCTCCAGCGATCCTTGGCAACCGCGATCGATCTGGCTGTGACCCGACTTTGCGTTCCGTTCTCCAATTCTATATCTATCCCGTTTGCGAGGCTCGGCCCGTGTCGGGTCGGGTCGGGTTGGTGTCGCACTCGCGGTTTTCATTGGTTGCATTCCCGGGCCGCTGGCGTCCTGTGGCAAACTTCTCGTTAGCCCGGGCCACCACGCTCTTGCCTATCTCAACCAATTAAACATCCAGACCGGTACTGCGCTGTGTGCTATCTCAAATACGCACATTTATATATATATATATATTACTTATTAGCTCCTCTCTCTCTTCTCTTACAGCAGCATTACATCGATTTGCACCTAGCTCCAACAAAATTCTGCTTATCGTATATATATATATGTATATAATGGCAATGAATTCACGAAAAGCTCATTAAGGCTGCACGTGTTTGGTTAATACTGTTTTCACGTAGACTATACGTCAAAATATTCCGTATCTGCTTATTGTGAAATTTTACGAGCATAATTATTGGATTATTATGAAAATTTCTGGGTAATTGCACCGGGCTATTATTCAATCGTGTTAAATCGGACTTGAAAACCGATTAGATGTACAAAGGTTTCGGAATAATCGTAGGCACGTTTTCCTAGGCACTTTTGGTAATATTATAGTTATGTGTATAGTGCTTCAGAAAGCTTTCGAGATAAGCTATAAAAACGTGCAATAAAAAATATGGTTCTCCGTAAAAATTATAGTCACTGCATTTTTTTAAGGTTTCTCTTTTTTATTCTTCCTGTAATTCGCCATCTTTTATGTCAAACATTCTTTGTCTAATATAGTTGTGGAGCTTCTAGGAGAGTTGTGTTGATTTCTTATGGTGCACACCATTCTATAGATATATATATACGCACAGTATGTTTTTAATTATAGATATTTTGTCCGATATATGTATATATAATAAATGAAACTTTGTGTAAACGTCCAAAAGTCTAGATTCTCAGACATGTTTAGATGTATGAAAATGAAAAGAATTGTAGCGTAGCTAAATGTTGCAGAGTTCAACGAGAGAAACGAGAATATTCATATATATATTTAAATATGAATGGATAATAGTGAATGGGAGAGAGAGAGAGAGAGGGAGAGACAGCATTATGATGTCGGAAAATGAATACCGTTGGCCCTAGTTAGTAGTTGGACATGCAATACGAGGAAACCTCGAGGAAAGTTGTTTTCAATCTGATAACTTCTGCCACGTAAATGGCTGAATATAGCTTAAACCGTGGTATTTCAACGTGAACTTGTCGGACAGGGAGAAGAAATTGTTCGATACTCGAGAGAATGAATTTTCCTTTTTTATCGAAGCTCATTAGAGCTTTACGGGATTATTTGTCTTATTGCCAATGCATTGTAATCTCTCATTAGAGCCTGTTATCTTATTTCCTTCCTCCTATAAAACTTTCATCGTGCGAGCCTTGGAACAGTTGCAACTTTTGCCTCGCGACTCGCAGCTTGCTAAAACTTGCACGATAGCTGCACTGTGCTCCATTTAAGGGAAATCTCGCGTGAAAATATATTAAGTCTAATGCAGTAAATCTCTTGAAACCATCGAATATATAGTGTTATATCGATTTATATATTTTGTGAAATCAAGAGGTGCTTTTATATATTTATTTAAAAGGAAATACATAAAAATTTTTATCGATTTCTCGAATCCCTTCGACCGATGAGATTTATCGAATATCCCTTAACGTGGCAACAATTTTAATCTACGAATTCATGCATCATACTGTTCGAACGTAGGTGGGAACTACTTCTTTCTCTTGCCACATCTTATTTTAAACGGAAGTGCAAGCATTTAAATAATGCATAGACATTATTCTTTCATCTCGACCGAGGAATCCCTCTATTTTCTCAGTCAATTTTTTCGCTTTCTCCTATATTTTTCTCCGCGTCGCTGCTTTTACCTCGCAGCTTCATCTGCCGGCGAAATTCTCTTAACAAGAATTCTTTCAGGTATCATCCCGATTTTCATACCCTTCGTCTTATTTATCCAATTCAATTCACTCGTGTAATACGCCATGTAACTCGATGAAAAGATCACACCGAATCAGTTTCAGAATCTACAAATATTTTTTAGGAAAATGCTTGAAAAGGATTTCTTTTTTGAGTTGGTATTTTTTTCACTGTTTTAATTTTATCTCATGCTGTCTATCACCATTGCATAACCTTAAATGCAGAAACTCTGAATGAAATTGCACGTTAACTCAACACGTGCATTTTTAACTCTTTGTATACTATGACACCGTGTTTTATTTTCTAATGTTAAACAATATTATAAATGAAAACATTATTTATATTAATTAATTGAAATTTAAGATTGATGAGCATGCGTTGATATGTAAATATATACATTCACGATAAGTTAGGTTAATTAAGGTATCCTGATATTGCGTTGAATGATTTTTGTCTGTTGAGATTTAGCAGTGATAACGTGCTTCTTGGAACGTGTTAACTATACGTGTACTTGATTCCTATTGTTATATGTAGCAGTGTAAGAAATTCATTTCTGAATAACAATTTATATAAAGAAGACAAAGTCATGAAAACCCTTCAGAGAAATTTACCACAATTACCATCCATCGCCATAATTATAAACCAAATCGGACCAATGACCGGTCAGGACACTATATATATATAAGAGTTTCCTGCGAACCTTGACAAATTTTCTAACGGTAACATAAATGCCAGGAAAACTTATAAGACAGTTTTAAGGACCGTATAGGGAATACAGTCTGATAAAATTTATGGTGAATAAGTCAGCTTATATGTTTCTTCAAGAAAATTCTAATTAGGAGTGAAAGCTTCATTCAACGTATTACATTATAAGTTAATATCTTTGTTATAGACTTAGGAATACTCGAAATGCATGCTTAAAATACAAATTTTATCAATAATCTTTTCTTTTCATAATTCAATGTTATTTTATTTTCTTTGGAATAGAAAATAGTATCCTTGTATTGCATATATATTCTTAAAGCTTATCTCAATTTTTTCCAAATATTTCTATTAGTGTGTCATGCAAACATAAGATATATTTAAATGTTTAGACGTAAACAATTTTCAATTGCAAATATTTCATAAATAACGTCTAATCACGCATGATACTTTAATCAAACATTTTGAAAAGCACTGGAAAGCAATATTTTACAAGAATAAATAATAAAAAATATTTCCAACATGATTTGGACATTTGCAAACCAAATATTTGGTCCCTTAAATGTTTTACGTTTTTCCAAGTCTCTAACGAGATAGCATTAACTTGTAACACCCTGTATAGTTTATGTATATAGTATACCGCGAAAGCTATTTGCGAGAACAATTAAGACCGTTCAGAGTCTACCTAAAGAAGTTTATCTGAAGTATAAATCGTATCGTGGTCATTACCTAGCTTAAGAAAGGCCATTGTCTGCAGGCTTTCAGAGCGCTTATTAATTCCCAGACTTGCATAGTTCTCCCTTATAATAAAGACCTAGTGGTTCCTAAAACTAGGTAAATTTATCCTTCAAACACCTTGTAGCCTCTAACCTCGCAGATACATCAAAACAGCCTGCTTTATACATACATATATATATATATATACATACACATGGTACATTCTACTTTCTTATTATTATTATTGTAACACTACACCATAAGGAGACAAATTCTCTCTGGCAGTTATCCTTGGAGTACGATTAAATATGATTAAGGAGGATAGTACTACTGTTTAAACTCAACTAATTCTCCAGGACTCGTGGATGATTCGTAACAAGAAAACGAAGAAACTCTCTGAAACTGGATATACAGTTGGAGAAGCTAGAATTGTAAGTTGGATGGGAAATTTTGAGGAAAACACTTGGAAAGAAGCGGATAAGCTCTTGGTTATACGTATAGTCCAGGTTGAAGGATCCAGATATTATATATACATATACATATACAGTTTGGAGTTTGAGCGGTGGAAGACTCGAGGGACGAGTTTAAAGATCAGTCGATAGGATTATATCTAGTCGGATGAGGAACGCACGTAAGATGCGTGCATACCTATATCTGTATGTTCCATAGGAATGATTTCGCCCAACCCGTATACACCTATGCTCGAAACTTTACGATACGGTCGGTAATTCCAGTGGCTGCATGGGAACCCACCGAACGTAACTGCGCGCTGCTACTACCGCTGGAGAACCGGAAGTACCGGAAGAGATCCAATACTCCAGCTCTTCTTCCGCGTTGACCATTTTGCCATCCAGCTACATCCACTGCATCCCATCCAAACTCGTCGAATTTCGCGGCAAGAAAGGAAAGTAATAAACTGATACTGCTGTTGGATTACGAGAGCGAAAAAACAAACCGGATGCTGCGGCATACCAAAAGTTAAGCGGACATTGCTGGATCTGATTAAAACTCTCTCGCTCGGGTGCAGGTACAGGGTGGGATGAAAATGATGCGAAAAAATTTGTCCTTTTCTCTCCACTTGAGTCTCGCTATGGCCACTTTTACGTCGCTCGCTATATATATACTTTTCCAAGTGAATGTTCGATATACTATATATATATATATAGCTGTACGTTAGTATTTTTTTTAATTACGCGAATGAAAAAGGGAAGAAACGGTTGGTATTTTTTTAATACTGCAATTTTCTATGGGTGGTCCCAATCAATATAATGTGGATGCAGGTATACAAAGCTGAAATTTGTGAATTGTGACAAATTCTTATTAATCTAAATATCAGGGCAAGTAAATTCTTAGGTTTTGTTCACTGAACTCGCTCGGGTGCAGATTCAGGGTGGGATGAAAATGATGCGAAAAAATTTGTCCTCTTCTCTCCATTTCAGTCTCTGTATGGCCACTTTTACATTGCTCGCTATATATATACTTTCGCAGGTGTATTTTCGATATACTATATATATAGCTGTACTCTAGTATTTTTTTTAATTACGCGAATGAGAAAGGGAAGAAACGGTTGGTATTTTTTGAGTGCTACAATTTTCTGTGGGTGGTCCGAATCGATATAATGTCGCTGCAGGTACACAAAACTGAAATCTTCATTGTGAAAAATTCCTATTAATCTAAATATCAGAGCAAGTAAATTCTTAGGTTTTATTCACCACACTTAACGCACCAACAATTTCCCTTGGAGCTGCAGTAGTTCGTTATTACGCAATAGCTGCATCGTCAATGCAACATTCTCTTTAAATCGAGAACTCTCGTAATGCTAGAAAGAAGTGTAGTAGCACGGATTGCTTGGCTAGAAATATGCAAAAACACGAATATAAATCGAACGTGACTTATATTCGATTCATTTTTTAGCGTGTGTGTGTGTGTGCGGACGCGGGCGTTCATGTTAGAGGAGAGGCATGGGACTGACTTCCCCTTTTATCGTTTCGTTCGGTTTCCCTGACAGTACGGCAGAACTGGAAAGATGCATGCGTTGCATTACAAGGAGCAATATTTCTGAGTTTGTTGCTTTCCGGCTCCGGACTACTAAGACGGCTCGCAATTTTCAACTATTTTTTTTCAAAACGTCCTGCATTATCCTTCGCGAGCCAGAGTGGAAGTATCGCAATTTATCTCTCTGCACCAGCATAAATCTCGATTCGACCCGTTGTCCCGTTTTCGAGTGTCGACGAAGAACTCGCGTGATTGTAGCGATCGATACGTGCGAGGATGAAAATCAATCTTTCTCTCAGAACTCGATTGGATTTCTCAAGCTAACTATATATAAATATATATATATATATATATCTAGTTCTTTCCATTATCAAAGCTAAATGTAAATTGGATTATGACGATTAGCATAATTAAATTCCATATATCATTTGTGCTTTCGGGTTAAGGTAAGCTCAGAGCTCAAAGAGCAAACTTCTCTTTGCTAAACAACTGCTAAGGTCGGGTCACTTCTTGAATAAATCTAAATACGCTCGAGGCCAGCTAAATGTACACCATAATGATACAGCTGATACCATTCATACTTTAATTGTCTCCCATTGGAGCAATCTTTTCGCTCCACTGCAAAGGTTGGTGCAATTTTAAGCTATATATATATATATGGTAGAGAGAGAGAGAGAGAAGGAAGAGGAGCATGCAGTCACTTACAAAGCCACCAGCTAGTGCTCTTCCAGGTGTCAGATCAGCCCGATAGATCACGTCCTTGAGGAAGAGAGAATCGAGCAAACGAGGAGTAAAGTCACTGTACTTTCCTCGATCGATACGATACTGCCAGCTAGGCCAACTTAAGATTTATATTGTGTATCCCCTTCTTTAATTCCAAGCTACGATTGTGTCATTGCAAAAGTCAATTATTCATACTCGCATCGCATCTCGTAACTTATAAAATTTCAAAATTGCTATTTGCAATTTACTGTTGCTATTTGATGCTTAAATTATTTTTAAAGCAAACTAAATAATAATTGAGTTTGTGTAATTATCTGTTCGTGCGAAGCTATCATTGAATATTGCAAAAATCAGCCATTATATATTTTTAGAGCATGCACACACCTGTGGAAATTGTAAAATTTCTTCATTTGTTTCTTGAAATTGTTAGTTAAAATTGAATGCAGGAGCAAAGATAAAATAATTTTTATATTTATCCTTTAATTCGTAAGAAGCTGCCATTGCAGGCTGCAAAATTACCATTTCCATTAGAACAATCTCTTTGAAACCTGTAAAACTGCTTAATATACTTTATAGAATAGTGAGTATTTAAAATTTGTATTATTCAAAGCAGGAAAAGGATAATAATGTTGCTGAATGATCATGCAGGACATATTTCAGAGCAGCGAGAGTGAAAGATAAATGAATGCGGAAGGTTCCAGGCTCTTATAAGCCATTTTGCTTTATAGCGCGCTCTGGATGACATATTATTTACGAGTACGGCTTGGCGATAAGTTAGGATCGTATTATGGGGAGTTTCGCTAAACTCCTAATAAAACACGAAGCATCCACTTATTGCAGTGGATTGAGCTCGTCACTTTACGCCAGGGAAAATCACCGATATACTGCAATAAGTTTCAGATTGAATACTTTTCGAATTTATCTTTTCCCCTGGTACCTTGCACCTGCTGCTCAGCAGTCTTCAAATGCACATCTACGCACACACGTGCAACTAACGCGTGTTAATAACCTTTTCAACAGTTTTATTCGCATATCTTTCGGAGTTTAATTAGATTGTTCAGGCATTGGCACACTTATCGCACTTGAACGAATCTCTTTGAAGCTTTTTAATCACAAAGTATATTTTGCTAAAAAGCCCCCCCCCCCCCCCTTTCAAGCAATGTTTTGCGTGTATACACATTGCAGCGAGTGTTAGTAATTCACACGGCTGACCTATTTCGCGGGGGCAAAAAGAGTTGCAATTTCAACGAGGTCAAAGAGCAGGTTTCATGGAGATTAAAAGGTGCTGTGCGCATGAAAGCCCCGCCTAAAAAAGATCGTCACCATCGAACATGACGTAGTATAACCGCAGATACCGACCTTTCATACGAGCAAGAAGAAAAGTAAAAGCTTTCTTTTAATCCAACGTGTTTAGCTCCGGCTCGTATCGGAGATTACTCGCTTTCGAACGTACGACCTTGCGCGTCACTTGTAATTCTCCCCATTGGTCTCTTTCCCATTTTTTTTTCTTTTTTCTTACTTTACTTCTGTCTAGACCGCCCGACGTTACTCCTAATCTTCAAGAGAGACCTTTCCCTTGTACCAGACTCCACAACGGTGGTAACTTTGCTTATTCTTGATGAACTTTGACCTTTCTTTGAAAATTAATATCAATTATAAGCATACCTGCTCTCTCGCTCCATTCAGCATTTTTTTAAACTTGCAAAATAAAGTTAAGAGCCCTGCGATCCTTGTGTTAAGCCGAATAATCTTTCTGCTTCATGTATAATGTACAGTGTGGTTTTTTGGTTCGAATCCTCAAAGATGTGGAATTTTCGGACCGTTAAATATGAATCCGTTGGACGGCTTGCAACATTCAAAGGGTGGTACCAACCAATATGGCGGATGAAAATAACAAAATCATTTCGATTCTTTGAAAAATGCTACTGGGGGGTGTACTGGATGCGAATACAACTATATACTGTTGAATTCTGGAAATATATTCTCGTAGCAAGGTTTGAAAGTATAATTCGGAAGATTTTGATATTTTCGTTCGCTATATTGGATTCGTCAATTTGAATTTTGAACATTTCATTGAGATTTACAGTCAGTGACACAAAAAATTCTTATATGGACGTTTTTAATAAAAACTTTTAGATTGGTTATTAGCATGATATATACCAAGGAAGGGATGCTGCAAAATTCAAGTTTTAACACTAAAAATACCGAACCAGATAATTTAACTGGTTACAGGATTTTGTTTTTTACATATATACTGATACAAAGCTATGTTGCAATAATTTCTCATTTCTCTTGTCCGAAATAACGTTACGTAGCTATATGCAAAATGAGCCCACCGAAAGGATGATCCTATTTTTTCGTTGAAAATAAAATCTAGCTTATTAAAAGGATTAGAGATTTACCATTGATGGGAGAGAAACGGGGCGCGTGAAACCACAACAAATGGTTCGTATAACGGCACTCGACCAATTCGCGGATGGAACAAATCGGCCAAAACCTACCTAGGTCTCGTTTCCATTTCACAGCTGTGGGAGAGAAAAAAAAAAAGAGTTCTCTTCGTTGAAAAACCACCGATTGTTCACGCGGGAATAATCTAGCTTGAAATCTCCAAAGGGAAGCTGGCATTGGAGATGCCCCTATGATTCATTGTTCCTACAGTAGGATTTCCATTTATGACTAAAATACGTACTAGGCGTCACTTGGGCAGATTCGGAACTATTACTTATTTTTTCCACACGCTAAACAGCTTGCACTACTACATCTCTACTCGATGTTTGATGAAACTTGTTTTATTTTCTGTTTCAGGTGAGTTGCATGAATTGTCGTTACGATTAGTCGAAGGTAAGCAATGTTTCTTCGTTATAAATTAAACAATCAGGACCAAACACACACACACACACACACACACCGATGACTACAAAAAGTTTTTAAATTGATTAAAATAACATTTTGTTTGTTAAAAAAATGTAATTTATTTCATATGCTATACTGTCGATAAATTTCAATGGAGAATTTACTGCGAAATGGGGAATGATGGGAATATCTTTTTAACACATTGACGACATCAAATCACGTGGACCTCACAGTTTCTGGCTTGGAAAATACGTATAATCCTGAAGAGCTGTGAGAGCAATGACATGTATATTTTCGTCGATGTATCAACGATATTTTCTTGTTTTGTCATTGTAGTTGGTGGTTGGAATATTCCAGTGTCTAATTGGCCTTCTTCTTCTTCTGCTGTTGTTGCTGGTTCAGCAGCTTCTTCTTCTCCTCTTCCTCTTTGTAATTCTTCTTGTAGAAATTGTAGAAGAGGAAAAAGTTGATGAGGAGATTGAGGATCATCAGTGGTCCTGCTATTCTTGTCACTGGACAGCTTGGCAAAAGTGATTGTATTCCGTATATCATGAGGACCCAGAATTGAACCTGGACACGAGAGGGAGAGGGAGAGGGAGAGAGAGATAAATTGATCATCGATAACGTACAAAACACGTACGATATACTATAAATTCTGCTTTTTCAACGGTTTAATTGAGTTTGAAATGGATTTTAATAGCGAAGCAAGAAAATATAGGCGCATCTGGTGCGAATATGCAATTTTTGTGCCATTTCTGGTACATTGAATATTTCAGGCATTCTAATTTTTTCCTAAAAGACTGCAACTTTTGACCGTTGAATATTTCATAAGCGCTGTTTGCCAGGTTAAGTTTTCTATGCAGCTTTGCAAGTTTTACAGGACTAAGATTTTTCTTGAAAATCTCAGGGTGGTTGAAGAAGCTGAGGAAGGTTTAGTTGTACAAATACTACTTACCATCTGAATAATGGTGATCATAGGCTTGAAGGGGGCTATAATTTTCTGCACGGTCGGTCCACAGGTTGTCAGATAGTAGTAAGTGTACATGATCACGTGAACCGAGCAATTGACGAGGTTTCCAAAGGTAGTCATACCGCCAGGTACGTATTTCGTTATGAGCCATTGGATCAGTGCGGTTGATACGTGATGGTACAAGTGCAAGAATGAGATCTGACGATTCTTTTTACGTAGCACGAAAATGAATGTTTCAATGTAGTCTATAATTTTCACTATTAGGATCCACCACATGGTCTCTGCTAACTGTAAACAATACATTTTCTCTTTTAAGCAATTTCCTTCCATTCTGGCTACCATCCATTAATTTATTTCTTTCCCAGCTGAGAAGACTTACTTTCACAGGGCCACCCTCTGTTGCATAATTAATTGGCTCGCATCCAAGTGAGATGGTTGTAAACCAGCCAGCATCGATAAAAGATTTAACAAAATATGCATTTGCCACAATTTGAAAGATATTGTACAGTTTGATGAAGGTTTTTAGATTGTACGGTTTCCTGTCTTTCATGAAATTAGGCCCACATTTTAATACAAAATATAAATAGGAAACACTAAAGAGTGGCATTATATAGGGAGATCCTATAAGTGGCCAATGATTCGTTCTTGGATCTGCAACAAAATTTTACATTCGACTCGGTTATTGGATGTACATACGATGAAAAGCACGTTGACAATTGGAAAGATATTCATCTTCTTTTTTCCAAGTGTCAGACACTTACCAGCATTCTCAGTCCAATAAAAATGTAAAAATTCTGATAGACCCATGATGAACGTTTCTGAGCTCTCGGGATTTTCTTTCAATTACTTATTTACAAAAGAGAATTGTCGAGTTCCTTCAATATCGCGTATTGGCCGAATTTACTCTCTAGCTGGCATCGAGCCTTTGTAAAGTTGCTAAATTTCGATCTTTGTCACCATTTAAAGAAAAAATCTCGCCGGACAAAAAGTCGGAACGTGATTCCTCGTGTTTTCCGTGTCTTAAACTCTTGGAATAAATGTATATTGTTTTTGGCACTTTTACAAGTTTTCGTGCAAGAAGCCAGCGAGATTGGCCTACTACATTCTTTTAGATAAACACTGAAGAAACAAGTTGCTCCGATGAAACCCCGAGTTTAACTGTATGCTTCTCCTGTTCGTTGTGCGTTTTCAATATCGTCAAATTCACTCCTAGACCACTGCCTCTGTTGCACTGAAATTCATTAACGCTTTCCGATTGGTCGTTGAAAAAAATGCACTTTGCTATTCTAGCTTTTCCATCGGAAAAATAGTGGGACAAGCTAATCATATACGTTTCTGACGTAAAAATTACGTAGAAATGCACGCACTCTTCGTGTGAATTGAGCTTCGAGTACGAAGTGCCATTCAAATTATGCTTCCACTGTACTTTCCTCCTTTAATAAATCAGTTATGCAATAAAGATTTAGCAATGTACCCTCCTAACGGCCTCGTAAATAATTGTTTCAGGCTGGTACATCAATCTCTTATTCATATATATATATATATATATATATATATATATATAAAGGTAATTAAAATTAAGAAGGGAATAAAATTTAGTTGAATTAAAAATTAGCCGTTTTAATTATAGTTATATATTCTTTTGAATTGAAGAAATAATAGCCAGGGCATGTACGCGTGTACGCTGGTCTTTGCCCTTTCGGTCGGAGCATTCCTATATTTTGAGTGCACGTGTATGAATATATGATGAAAGCATTTTATCCAATTAACATAATATCTTTGAGAAAAAAAATATTTATTTCGATCAATAAAGTATTTGTATAATTATATGAAAACACACATTTCTCATTCGATTGAACAAATATTTTTAAAAATAAATAAAACATTATTCGATCCATTAAGTATTATATTAAATTATTATTGAATAACTCTTTTAAATCTATTTCACCAATATTACAACTAAATATTTTTCTATCACTATCAAATATCCTTTCATTAAATTTACAAATCTTTACTGATATCACATTTTCATGTCTTGAATAAATTATTTTGTGATTAGATGAATTATTACTTAACAAATTGAAGCAGCTACATATTCTGACTATTCAACTAAAAATTTTATTACTTTGATCAAATATTTTTTTGTATACATATATAGTAGCACGTATGTAATTCATTCGAATTTCTTAAATTTATTCGAATCATTCAGGATGAACTCAATTTTACTTGATTTGACCAGATTTTTTTCTCAGAATAGAAAAATATACGCGAGTGAAGTTTCAAGAAGAAAAATAATTAGGGACATTTTCTCACAATCTACACATACGTGATATAAACGCATTCTTTTTCCAACTGAATTTTTTATTAAAACCGACGAGTGTCTATCAGATTATTCAAATTAACGTTTAACAAAAATCAATTGACGCTAATGTTAAATAATATTGAAGACAAAAATTTAATTTTCAACAAATCATTAAATATTCTTGAAGTAGAATATAGCGTAATACTTATATCAGCTTATTCGTAATTACATTTTTACAGCAGCAATGAATTCATTAACTGTATTTTGTATAATACATGATAGTTTATATTAAATTACAGCGTACATGTTTTTTTATTAAATATAAAAATTAAGCAGATGTGTATTTGGATGTTTACAATTTGCAATGAGTATAATTAGATCTATAATACAATACCGGATAAGTCCTACCCTGTACATTCAGTACGATAAAAGGAATTCATCATAATCAAAGAATATTTTCATTAATTAGCTTTCTTTTGCGGTTTTCTGTAAGAGGTTTGATAGAAATGGAAAAACAAGCCAAAGTTAATCAACAAGTTTGTAATCATCATGTACGCTGGCGATCTTGGTACGTTGCAGCCTGTTTTGAAAGCTTGAAGCGAGTAAAACATCAAACCCCAGAATTGAATCTGATGAAAAAAAAAAGAATTTCAATAAATAAATAATTTTATAATGATTTTAAGTGATACAATGGCGCTCGTAACTATATAGCATCACCACTTTATTTCGTTTAAACACGTGTAAGCATAAATAATTCGTATGATCATGCAGTTATGAAAAGAGATCCTAGTTTACGAATTTTCTGGGAATATCATTTTTAGTGCAAATAACTAGCCTTGAAAAATTGATAGGTTTTTCAACATAAAGGGAAACGTACGTGCTATCTAAAATTTAAAATATAGGACAGAATGAAGGATTGCTTTGCAAACATTCGCGAATTGACTCCCATAAAAAAATCATATTCAAATATCTTATAGAAACTACTCAGTTTATTCTTGGGTATTTAAAATTTTTCCATCAAAGATTTTTCTTCAAACTATTTAGTTTTCAGTAAATTCGACTGTCACGTGTGACCTGTTACACTAACTTTCTAAAACAAAAGGGAGACAAAAAACAGGTTACCGACTACGTTCTAGGAAAAATAATTAAAATCGCACAAGAACGCTTAAAAAAATTCAGCTCTTCCGCAAATGACAAAAAACGCTATTTTCTGTATTTCATCGCACATTTTCCAGTGCTTTTATAACTGCGAAAAGCTGTATCTTCTAAAATAAACTTTCAATTTTACTGATCCTTTTAAAAACGATCAGTGAACTATCCACTTTAATTATTTTTAATGAAGCATTCTATACAATCATATACTTTTATTATAACCCATTCAACCCTTAAATCATGCAACGCGTTAAAAAAGACTAAAGGGATGTTGCTACAGTTATCAATATTACTGTATAATAACTACAATTTCTCAATTTCACTTTTTAAATTTGAAGAGATATAATTTTATAAATATTATGTTGCTAAGTGACAAAGTAAATGAAATACTTACCATTTGTAAAATAGTTAACAGTCGTTTGTATGGTAGAATAACACTTCGAACATTAGGTCCCAACGTACTCAAATAATAATAAGTATACATTATTACATGAATACTGCAATTAACTAACAAGAAGAAAGTCGACATTCCACCAGGAATATATTTTGTGCACACCCATTGTATCAAAGCAGTCGACACGTGGTGATAAAGATGGAGGGTCGAAACTTGATTATGCTTTTTTCTCAGGATGTAGACAACAGTCTCAATCAAATCTGACAACTTTAGTAGAATTGCCCACCACATTGTTGTCGCAAGCTAGAAATATTATATGTTTTCAAGTTTTTTCATTAGCACTAATAATATTATTATAATTACACTCTATGTAGGTGTGTGTGTTATGGATGGTAAAGGTGCATAGAGGCAGTATAATGGCACTCGTTATGCATACATTTGCTGACTACTAGAACAAGAACTAGTAGCTTGTTGTTAATGAAATATAAACTGTGTATGCTTTATTCGTAAAACGTAAACCTCAGCTTAAATTCAATAAATGAGCAGCAGAAAAAATAAGTTGGTCAACTAATTAGCGATCAAGTTTACAGATTTGCCAATCAGCTATGATCAAAGTGAATACAGCACACTCTAGTACCTCCGACAACTTATATTTTATAACATGCATATCTTGCATTATTCCAACTATGCACTTTTCTTCTAATATAATATAATTCAAATAGGTGTTATCTACAAAGTTGCCCCCTTACCTTGTATGGTCCATAATTTAACGAATAGTCCATAGGCTCGCAGTAAATGGTGATCGTTGTGAACCAACCAGCATCGATAAGACTGTATACGATCCAAGAATTGGCCAATATTTGGAAAATGTTATATAGCTTGATAAATGTTTTCAATGAATACGGTTGCCTATTCTTCATATACTGTGGTCCAATGAAGAAAACGAAAATCAAGTAGACGGCTAAAATAGTCGGTACTGGGAAGATGGATCCTGCGAGTGGCCAATCATTCGTTCGTGGATCTAAGCTCAAACGAAATTTTCCCTTCAATAAGTATAGTTTAAACCAATTGTGTATGTGCGAAGAAGATTGTTCGGGGGTAAGAGGTGAAACAGCGAGTCAAAGATAACAATGTTATAGTGAACAGTGGCGAAAATGCATTAGTCGAAAAGCTTTTGTTTTATGAATTTCAGTTATTTATTATTGCAGAATATTACGTATACGATTAATTTGTTGCAATTTTAAAATAAAAGACAGTAAAGAGTGTTCATGACAGATTTTAGGTCTGGCAATTATTTAAATGTGTTATCAAGGATTGTAAAAAATTTTCAATTTGTGTGTGTGTGTGTGTGTGTGTGAAATGTTCTTTTAGTCAAGATTCTGTCCTAGTGATATCTATATAATTAATAGAAAAGAGTCGCTGGATTATTCGACCAAAAGGATGTTTTGAATGACGAAAGCACGTATACAAAAAACGTATGATATTGTAATGCTCAATTTGTTAATTTAAGGGTTTTCGTGTAGCTAGTTAAAAAAATGCTTTTTTTTATATACAAGAGAAATTTTTATAATGTTAATTCTAAACGACATATTAGTTTATCGAACATTCTTTTTCAAAAAATATGAAAATTAAAAATCTAATTTACAACATAAAGCTACTTAAATTTGTGATTATATACTTCTTTTTTGTTCAGTCACACATATTTTGCAGATGCTTCAATTAACTTTAAACCAATTTATATTCTAAAATATAATGATAAATTTATCGTTTTTTTTTTGCAACGAATAGAAATAATCAGTCGACATTTTTCTTTGATGAGCATAGTATTTTTAAATTTCAGAACAAAATATTCCCTCGATTTTGAGAGAAGTGTCACTTTTAAAATTTGTGTATTTAAAAAAAAAATATATATTTTTCAAAAACACTGAAACACAAACTATATTAAACTGAGCAGTCCAACATAATTTCCCTCATATAAAATTCTATGCAGTATTTTTACGCTTTGAAATGAAATCAATGAATAGCAAAATGTTTTTATGTTCAATATTATAATATATAATATAATGTAGATTGGGTAAATTTCAATTATAGAGTCGATTTTAATTAAGGTTTAACTTACCAGCAATTTGATTCCAATAGTAATCAATCCATTCGGCCAAACCCATTTTCACAAAAATTCAATAATTTAAAAAAATAAATAAAACGTATGAATTTACTGACGAATGACTTATAGCGAAAAATGACGAGTTACAGAGGCTTCGCGTCGGTGTATACGTTCAACTAATCCGATATACACCCGGACCTCGATGTGTTACAAGTTACGTTTTGGACAGGTTAGCACGAAATGCGCCCATTTAACAAAAGTTCGACTGGATTTATGCTTACACAATAAAACTTGAAACGTTGTATTCAGATGATTAACATTAATTACCATTCTTAATTAGGCCAGCTCATTGTACGATATTTAAATGCTCATTACCATTCAATGATTCTAACATCCATAATTAAGGTCATTCTCTTAGTATTTCGAACGTTTGGGATCTCCTTTCTTATTTGAACAATTCTTCAATTTATTTGATTTCCTTTGATTGAAAGCTTCACATTCGTGGGAAAAGTGAGGAATTTCCTAAACTGTGCCCGTGGCGCGTGCGACCTATGCAAACTCTTGGTAACCTCTTTGACAACTTTGCGATAACCTCCTGTCTCTCTCTATTCAGCTTCGGACTTGCGTAAAAAGTAATAGTACCTACCTCGAGTTTGTTTGTCATATAGCATGAAATTATCTCGCTTTGTCACTCATTTACTGTTTACTATTGCTACACGAGTAAAACCAGGTTTTTGTTTATTTAAAAAAAAAATAGAAATAGATTTACGTATATAATTAAATTTAATAATGAAACTTATTATTCGATTGTAAAAAATGGCAATTTTTAATAAAGCCAATTGTATACAAAATTTGTGGGTAGGTTTATATAGTTTATAAAAGATAGATGTGTGCAACCTGACCTTTAATTCTGTTTCTACAACAGTGACATTATTAACAGAAATTTGCCGTTGCTGAACAAAAGGAAAGCATTCGAAAGAAATCCTATAAAAGTATGTATTATTGTGTTGAAATATATGAGATTAATTATAGTAGTCGATTTGGCAAGTTTAAAAAAAGGGAAATTTTTATAAAATTCTTAGGTCAAGCTCTTATTAGAAAAAATGTTTAATATGTAATAATTTTTTTTTATTGGTCTAACTTTTTGATAATTTTGTTCTATTGGCCCAAACATTGCTATGACAATCCTTTGATTTATATATATGTATATATATAGAGTACATAGATCTAAAGAATATAACCTTTAATAAAGCACAAAATTTTATGTAATAACATTTTCGCAAATCCTTTCCTTTTTCAGAAGGTTTCAAGTCCATCACAATTAATGTCGTAGCGTGTATGCTACAAGTGATGTACTATGCGCGAATATGTGGTTTTTCTAGGAAAAAGCTGGAATTTTTAACTTTATTTGAAAAGTATTATTTTTTCAGACTGTCCGACTCCACCGATATTTTATTACACTTGTTCGAATGGCCAGCCGGTGTCACTCGTGAGTATGAGGGGAGGGTGAGAGGGGGTGAGAGAGGGTGAAAGGGTAGTAGAATATTGGGAGCAATAGAATATAAAATTTGCGAGCGAATAGTGGTCATTGATCGGTGGGCTCATATGCACCATTTTTGGGAAGCAGTTTTCTACTATATATACGACAGTCAAATTCATTGCAAAAATTTTCGTCAACGTTGCGCTCTACTCACCTTATTACGCGTTACCCCTTTTTCTCCTCGGTTCACTTACATTGTGCAACGAATGCTCGTGCTTAGTTAGCAATTTTTCAAATAACAACCGTTTCCATGACCTTTACAGTTATTTTTGCAAGTTTTCCGTTTCTCTTACGAAATCATTCGAAATATCGAGGAGCTATAGTCTTCACCGATGATGTCACAAGTCAGATAACAGCTCGACCAGAACAGGATCACTAGAATCGGGTGTAGCAGTGCGTTTGTGTGCGTGTATATATGTAGTTTAGTCTCGTTATAACGATTGTTCCCCTAAACTTTGCAGCAATTTTGCACATTGTTCGTTTTTGTTAAAAAATCATTAGAAGCATGCAAGTCTCTAGTAATGATGGCAGCCAGAAATAAGGAAGTATAGTAATTAACCAAAACATAATTATTGTAATTTATCGTGTAGCTGTGCATTTGTATAGCATGTATATATATAAAACACTCCTGGTATGACGACCGTTCCCTTGAACTTTGAAGCTAAATTCGCGACGTTTTTATTTAGCTTACGAAATCATTGGAAATACCGAGGAGTCTCATTAGTGATGTAAAAAATCAGAATAGAGCAATCAAAACACGATCATTGTAGGATTTCGTGTTGCTTCGTGCTATAATGGGGGTGGGGGAAAGGTCATTTATATAGGATCCTGTTCAACGGGCTCCAAAATAAAAAGGAAAATCTACACACAAGTTTCAACTTTTATATCTATAATATTTGAAGTGGAAAGAAATCGCAAAAATTGGCAGGTGTCAGTTGTTACCTTTGGCATATCTATTTTCAATAAAATAATTATGAAACAAACCTCAAAAGTCAACATGAAAATTTTAGCACTCTTCTAGTACAAAATTTTCCAAATAATTTCTAAAAACAATCGCTACCCAATCATGCCACATCTGAATTATGAAAAATGTATTATTGAATAAAAATAATTATTACATATATAATAAGTCAAAAAAGTATTTATACAGCTTCTTTTGTTATTAAAAATCAATAAATAATGCGTGAAATTAATTGTAAAAAAAGTGATTTCAGAGCGACCATTTTATTAATTGATGCGTTTCAATGTCCATCAAAACAATTTTTCTTTTGTGAATATTGCAGGATTAAAAAAATTGTAATTTTTCAAAATGAAAAAAAATGTTTAAAAAAACATTAAGATGTACGTTTTTTAGAGGACAATTTCCTGATTGATTTCCGAAAAGTTTCATTAAAATCGGTTACAAATTGTAGGAGATACAGTATTCCAAAGCTGCCGAAAAACAGTCATTTTCGCGGATTTTCATGAAAATGACTGTTTTTCGGCAGCTTTGGAATACTGTATCTCCTACAATTTATAACCGATTTTAATGAAACTTTTAGGAAAATACTCATAAAATTGTCCTCCAAAAATCATACATCTTAATGTTTTGTTAAATTTGTTTTTTCATTTTGAAAAATGACCATTATTTTAATTCTGTAATATTCAAAAAAGAAAAATATTTTTGAAGAACATTGAAACGCATCAATTAGTAAAATGGTCGCTCTAAAATCACTTTTTTTACTATTAATTTCACGTATTATTAATGTACTTTTATTAACAAAAAAAGGTCGTACAAAAACTTTTTTGACCCACTGTATATATATAATAATTGGAAAATAAAATAACTAAATTCATTATTTATAAGAGTTTTCCTTACACAATAACCATGCAAGTCTAATACAATTTTGCACTAAACATTTCTAACCTAACAAAAAAAGTATATCTAAGAAATGGCTTGAAGAAAGTTTTCGAGAGTACGACTAAAAATGAACTAATTAGTAATTATAATTGAAATCCAGAAGGTATATTCGATAACAAGATATAGTGAAACAAAAGCTATTCGATTAGAGTCTCTTGAGAGTTTTCCGTGAAAAAATTAATTACACCAAGAGTAAAGAAGAAAAGTATAACAAATAAAGATTCGCAAATCCCCAAACGTTACTCACCAGTATTGTAATCTACCAGTCTTCACCAAAATTGCTTCAATGATTTCATATTCGTCTGCTTTCAATTTCTCCAACGTCAATGGTTCTAATGCAGCACCTTGCACAAATTATAATACTCGTGCAGACACGTGCTGCTATGGTACGACAGCCAGATATAAGCCAGACAGCTAAACTTATACAGTGAGCAGTATCAGCACACACACAAGATCCCTATTTCCCTCTCGTGGGACAGTTTGTCTGCCTAATTTGCTTACCCCTCTACTGGCCCAATTTTTTTTCCTCAATCGTCAGGTGTCCCTGTCGTGTTTATCTCTTATTGGATATTCGTTATTGTGACGCAGGTCATTCATGGACCAATATTTTAATATTTCGTACGATCCATTTGGTCTAGTATATAAATTTATATTTATTAAAATATATGTCAGCGAGTAATTATTAATAATTATTTCAAAAAATATTAATGTCAAACTATGCCAATTTGGCCTAGGGGCTGAATATTCAAAAGTGTTTTCGAGCGCTCGACGATGCGGTTAGGGGAGGGGGGTCGTCCAGTAATTCCTTTCACGCGAAGCCTCCTGGAGATTTTCATGCGTCACGATCAATTTCCAAGCGACTTCGGTGACTTTGATGCTTTTCAAATAACTCTTCGTTATCGTTGGAGATTTCAAGCGACGATATCTGCTTCCTGTTTGATGAAAATTCTGATTCTAGCAATTAGATATCTTGAATTTTCTTACTCTTTTATATATAGGAAAATGATGATAATAATAACAAAATTTTTTTAAGCGATTTGAATGATTTCTGATGATGTCGATATCAATTATTTTCTCTTTTCCCTCATCTTTTCCTCCACCATCGTCGACTCGAATTTTCGGAAGAAATAATAATTACAAATAAAATAGGATATTTAAGACAATTGAATTCGGTCGTGACTGTCGATCTAACGATCTCCGAATGCAGGAAGGATAGGAGAATTCTCAGCAATAACTCATTTTGTGACATATGAACCGTCACAGGTTACGTAACAATGTAACCCTGTTCTGATTGCTGTCGTCTGATTTCTGGCATCACTCGTCTCTACAGTAATTTATACAGATTCCAAAGATCACAGGAGCGCCGGCAGCAAACACGCGACCTTACAGACACCAATTAGTCGGATTTGGAAAGATTGCGTGTTTTTCGTTCTGCCTGCAAAATCATTGCAATTGTTCAAAATGTTATGCATGCAGCTGTATGTTTTTAGTGCCTATATATAAATCCCTTCTAGCTGCTGCACAGTTTGCGATTTCTGAGCTCACTAGTCTCCGTAGAAATTAATACGGATTTCAATGATCACAGGAAGACTGTATGCACCTCGGTAAAGAATTAGCAACTTGAGAAGACTCTAATTAGTCGGATTTGGAAAGCTTTTGCTGTTTCTCGTTTCGCTTACAAAATCATTGAGAATATTCGAAGCCCTCGTATATACAGCTTTACATTTTTAATACATATATATTAGGGTGGCCATAAAAAAAGAAAATTTTTTCCGGTGCTTTTATTTTATTAAGAATTATGAAAAAATAGGAATCGAATTTTTTTAGATTTTTTTGAAGCCGTTAAATGGTGCCGATATCGTTTTTAAAGTTAAAAATCCGATGTTCTTCCACTTTTTCGAGGTTAGATGTAAACCAAAATTCCAATAAGCTTTTAATTTGTCAAAAATTATGAAAAAAAGAGATCCTCGAATTTTTAGTATTTTTTGAAGCCGTTAAATTGTGCTAATATCGATTTTAAAATTAAAAATTTAGATTTATTGAAAACGATTTAACGAAATTATAAATTAATATTGTGCTTTGAAAAGTCCTTTAGTTAAATTACAAGAAATTGTAATAAAAAAAACATTAATCCAGCACAATATTAATTTATGATTTTGTTAAATCGTTTTCAATAAATCTAAATTTTTAATTTTAAAAACGATATCGGCACCATTTAACGGCTTCAAAAAAATCTAAAAAAATTGGATTCCTATTTTTCTATCATTCTTAACAAAACAAAAGCACCGGAAAAAATTTTCTTTTTTTATGGCCACCCTAATATATATATATATATATATATATAATGCCTCATCCTTATTGTCACTAACATCACTGATCTTCGCAGTAATTCTCGCATTAAAGACTCGAATGTTCGGTTGCGCACATGTAGCATTAAATGAACGAAGAATTTAACGATGAAAATTAGTCGGATTTGGAAAGATCCGAGCTGTCGACGCTCGACAGCTTATGCCATGCCACTCTGGATAAATTGATTTGGGGAAAACGTTTATAGTTTGAAATTGGGACGTCGCGGGGCGTCTTAATTACGAGTTTGGCCGAAATTGGTTAAACGTCGAGGATCGAGCCGATCGAGCTTCACCTATTTCGTTCTTCTAATGCCAGCCTAAGCGGAAAAAACGGGTTATGCGCTAGATTGAATTTCGTTCGGAGACCCAACAGCCTGTGATCCACCCCCCCCCCCCCTCCACCATCCCCTACTAGCTGTTTCGTAGAAGAAAACATTTTCAAGCAGTAATCCTTTCCTCCTCGCCAATCCCAGGATCTCTCTCGTGTCATCTTAACCTATCAAGTTCCAAAAAGACTTTCAATATTGCATCCCATCCTGGATTATCCTATACCCAACATTATCCTTCTATATAACGCCATCTTATCACTCGATCTCTCAAACATATTCAGAATTTTTCTATAGAATTTTCTGTTTGGAAAGAATTTTTCCAACTCGATCTCCCCGCTGCTCCTTTAATTACCCCATCTGCATATTTACATTTTAATTGGCACGAGTACCGAAACACGTACATACGGTACACAAGCGCACGCGGTTCATCGTTTAAAACTATACGGGCTACCCACCAGTCCATGCACATTTCCAGCTTCTTTATTCGATTATCTATAATATTGTTCGAGTGTTTTCCATATTGTTGAGTAGAAGCATGAAAAAACCATTCTCGAGCATCCGCGTGAATAAAGTGACAATCGTCCGTGGATCAGCTTCCCCCCTCGATGTATCCACACACAAATATACAATATGAAAAATGTTCATAACACTGTGTACATATAACTGTACCAAAGAGTGTCGAACTGCTAAAAATTCCATGAAATCTGACCAAATTTCCAGAAAAAAAAAAAAAACCGTAGGTATTCGATCGCATTAACGAAGAGGTGATTGGAACACAAAGTTGAACAATAATTAAATCGAAGGTTATTGGAAACGCCTGTATAGTTTTGCACGGTGAAAAGTGGAGGATTATTAGGATAGAGGGAATATTATCGAGGGGTGGTGATTGATTCGGGTAGAGAGAAAGAAAGTAAACATATCCGTTGGGAAGGGTGGAAATTGGGGTTTTTCGAAGACGGTGTGTGTGTGTGTGTGAGTGTGTGTGTGGGGGGGGGGGGGGGTGGCGCGAGGCGAGGCGACGCGTCGCGAGCGAGGCGTTTGCGCGGCGGGGTCGCGTCGGTGCGATAACAGGCGGGTGGGCGAGCGGGGGTGGGAGCAGCAACGAGAGCAGGGAGGCAGAGGCAAGGCAGTCAGTGGTTCAGTGGCTCGCCGCGCGCCACAACGACCACCGACCCCGACGGACCGGGTCCTCCTCGTCTCTCTCTTCGGCCTCTCCTCTCGATCGAAACTCACCCCGGACCGGAGTGGAACGGAGCGGACCCCACCGGATCCCCCATCCCGCTCCATCCCTCCACATCCTCCTCTGCCCAGTAGTGACGTTTCTGTATGCTTCTCGAAGAAACCACCAGCGAAGCTGCAGCGGAGAACACGTGAAATTCCTCAGCATCCACCGGCGACCCCCTCCCCGGGATACTCCTGCGCGAACATTTCGAAAAATCCCTCGATTTATGAATTTCGACGCTCGCACGTTGGAGAGAGGAAGAGGGAGCGAGGGAATATGTAATGGGCTAGGAATTTCGAGGTAGCATCTGTTCGAGCGAGTGTTGGCAAAGTGAAAATTTTCGTCCAGAGTGATGAGTTTAGGTTGGCCACACAGGACGATGGTTCCGCATTGAATTTCGCTGTCGGTTCAAACGTGTTTCGTGATTGCCGTGCGCAGTCAAACTGTATGTACATAAGCACGGAGTTGGCGCTCGTTAAACGAGCCGGTCGATCGACCGAGAGGTCGTCGATAATGGGAAAAATGTTGAGAAACGACGTTAGCGTCGTCATGACGCGGCAATGCGTTTCGGACGACAGGATCGGTGCAAAGTGATTGGGACTCGCACTGTGGGGGAGGAAGTGTCCTCGAGAGCCTCTGTATACATATATTTATATGTGTGTGTACGTGTGTGTGCATGTGTGTGTGTGTGTGGGTGCATGTGGGTTGCTCTCCTCCAGGCTTTAGCCTCGTCGTTTCAAGGAAGATATTAGGATCGAGTCGAAGAACCACCCTCTGTATATCGATAATCGGCCACAGCACGATTCTTGCATAGCTGTGGATGTAAAATGTAAAGTTGGAGTGGTGCTTCGGTCGTGGAAGAAAAGTTGAAAAATTATTCAGTGTCAGGAAATTATCTCGTGGAAGTGAGCGACGTAAGGAATTTCAGTGTGATTGGCAAATTGCTGTTGGTGTGTGAGAAAAATATATCGATAGGTGTGTGCAAAGTTCTGGAGAGAAAGAGCAACGTCCAGGAAGGGTCACTCGAGCATATTCTCGGACTTGGCGCGTGATGAGCAGAGAGGTTGCCTCGCGGTGACCATGCCAGTGGTGGATATTCATTTTCCATCTGGAAATTGTTCGAAAGAAACTCGCGCCGAGTGGGGCTGAGATATTTAACAATCGCGAAAGGTCTGCATGGGAAATTCGACCTAGCGACAACGGTGGATCGCTATTTCGCCGGCGACCATATTCATCCTCGAAGGTAACGTCCCTGTTAGCGTCGCTTTAATTGCGAACTCTTCGACCGACAACGTGCACCACGTATGCGGAGCCAATTTCGATTTTTTCTATAGGCATTTTCAAATTATATATGTATATATATACACCGTGTACCTGCTGGCAATCGTATCGCCCCCATTGAGCATAGGCACGAATTTAATTGATCGCTTTCGAGGAGGAATCTCCTGGGAATGTCCTAGGAATGTCCCTGGAACGTCCGCGGAATGTTCCTGCAGGAAAGATTGGAAATAAGGTCGGATTCGGCCGAAAAACCGATTCGATCGTGAGTTCGTAGCTGTGTGATTATCAATCGAGGGGAGAGAAAGAAATTTGCAAGTGTGCGCGAATGAAAAATGATTCGATCGAGCGAGCGAAGCGCGAACATTGATTTTTTTCTCAACGCCAGTTCCTTCTTTATCTGAACACTCCAGACCGTAAACAAGAAATAAGCGTAAAATAGTGTTGAGAGCTTTTTGAGGTCGCGCGACTACTTTAACTTTTTTGTTCGCTTCGCAATTTTTGCTTCATTTTTTGTTGTAAGAAATTTCCAATATCGTTGAACGATTTTGTTCCAGTGAACTTAATGGTACGATAACCCCCTAACGGCTTTTACGGGCAATTCTCGGAAGAACGATCAGCCGAATAAATCGCGTTGCTTGTGCTTGATAAAAAAACAACGAAAATAGGAGGAAGCAAAGAAAAAATTGCTGGAAAAAGATAACGACGTGCGTTAGCATATGCATAAGAGCTTGGCACATTGATGCTTGATAATTCGTATACGAGTGAGAAATGAACATCTGGTGTGTGTACGAAATATATTTATATACTATAGTTCCTCTGTTCTTCTGCTGTGAATCTTTCACTTAATAAAGTGAAAACCACTAAATTTCCACAAAATTATTACCTTTCATATATCTTGTGGGATGCATACACACACACATATATATATACCGGGTTTCCAGGCTGAAGTTGCCAACCCTAAAGCTTTTAATAGAGGAGGATTCGAGATTTAAAAAGAAAAAAACTTTATAAATTATTTACTCTCAACTTTTATTTTTAAAAAATGTTAAACATTAAAATTCTTTGATTCGAGGGTTATTTCCATTGGGGTAACGATCCAGTGATTGAGTTCTATCCCTTCGGTGCGTTGATAGAAAAGACGTATGTATTTTCTACTAAACGAACGAACAAAATTTAGCGTTCATAGAAATGTTTATTAGTATAATCAATCTTGTTATGCAAAATCCAACTGGCAATCAGATTTATATAGAGTCAACAAACATTCGTTTATCATTCCATTTATTAATCAAGGACGCCATTTATTCAATATATAAATAAGCTTAATATAAATACTCTGCAATGATATTTCTTATTCCTATATATACTAATGTATTTATTGAATCAAAGTGAAAAGATATTCGTAAATTTATAAATGGCGTACGTAAATACGCGTCAGTGATAAATATAAAATAATTATAATAATTCTTGTTTATGTATTCAATTTTTTTGATGAAAATAACATATTTATGTAAAATATTAATTGATTCTGGATCTCAATCAATTTTATAGCATCAATCAACGCAATTTGTTTATATACTCTATATATACGTGACTTTATTATATTAATTAAACACTAAATATTAACAAACTAGTAACTATTTGTAATATTGATAAACTTATTTCTTGTTAAAGTAGAATGTTCATGACGGTCTATAATAAAACCTAATGAATAAATATCAGGAAGAATATTTTTTTGAAGCACAAATGGCACTCTTAAAATTCCTTTCCCCCATTCGGATATTTCCAACCGGTGTGCCTTCGGACCAAATATCCTGGAAATTATGGTATGGATCAACCTTTTTTTTAGTTGATAAACTAATTCATTTGTATATATACATTGGAAGCTGTACGCGATGCATCGCGATGGTAATGGTAAATTTACTGGCGAATTTTTCAGTGTTTTACTTCCCTACTTTGCCCTTGCTACCCCTTTTTGTCCTCCTCCTCCTCTTCTTCTCTTTTTTCCTTTTCTTGTCCAGATTCCGGGAAGTTTTTTTTCCAGTCGTTAATCACGCTTGCATGATCCCATGTGCGGACTACTTGGAAACTTTCGCGAGTCCCAGTGTGTGATTGATGATCCCACGTACCAATTACACGACACTATTCAAAATTGGTCTGAGTTTCATATTCGGATCCGACATTACGGCTGAAATTTACCCATTCAATTGTCTATCACCAACGAGTTTTCATCATCATCATCATCATCATCATCATCGGCTCGTAAAATGGAATCCTCCCTATTTTACATGTGTTTATGGGACCTCTGAATTTGGCATTCTTTCATAATTTACGAATCGATCGATAACAATTTACGATCAACGATAACAGGTTTAATTGAAATACCGAGGGTCAAAGGTCACACCGGGCACTCAGACTTTTGCTTAAACCATAATAAGTTAAATTAAACGTCACTGTATTCCATATACACCACTCTCCTACATATACATATAAGTAGAAATATAGGATTCTCGAAGAACGCCACGAAGGAATTAAAAAAACTTCCATTTTTCTACTTTGCATACATCTAAATAAGTTTTGATTAACAAGGAAGATTTTGAGAATTGGAAAAGTTTGCTTCGCCAAAAGGTATTCGTTTTACAGTCGATGTAACGCAGGGCTGAAAGCACACTTCAACTTTGGCCATGCATTGGAAAAGTGGTAATGGACACGAAAGCGACGTTCCGGTGCTGCTGGCATTTCAATAAACTTTCTCGAAAGAGTACGTTCACCGTCAATTTGCACTTGACGCATAATCGAAACAGATGTACCCTCGTCCTTATACTGATTTTTCTTCCGATCTAAAATAATCAAACAACGTTCTCCAATGCGAAGGTGCGAAAAATCAGCGACGCGACTAAATTATTGGATTCTCCCATTAACGTTAAAGCAGAAACTGCACATATACATATACGCATATATAGTTATCATAATTTCGTTTTGGATCGAATCCTCCTCGTGTATTTGGATCGCGTAGGTTTGAAAAGCACGTCTTGTTTGTTCCATGGATAATAATTGACAGCGCGCGCAAGAGGGGGGAGGTGGGGGGGGGGGGGGGTAGAACCACGTTGGAAGGAGATCTGCTTATACCCCCCCCCCCCTCCCCCCATGCCTGCGTGTACTGTATGCTTGGAACTAATTACATTCAACGGTCGAACGCAGAAGCCGAGCAATTCAGTCGATATTCGCGAATATGCAAATCGAGCCGTTCGTTGCCCGTTCTGTTTCTCTATCCGCAAACGTGCCGCTTTGTTCCGCAAGATCGCCGATCAAGGTGTGCCACCACGTTCCTTGATTAATCGCTCAGCTCGCTACCATATAGCTTGTATCCATCTATCCAGAATTCCCATTGCGATACACGAGAGATCTCACTTTCGATCAATGCATCCATCTATAATGCGTTACTCTCGCACGTAATATGCGAAATTCCAAACTCTTGTCAATTTCCTGTCGTATACATGTATAAATAATCTGTTACTTGTATACATATACGGATGTACATATTTTATGTTCGATTTTTATTTTATTATATCAGTGCAATATTTTCGAATCAACGTGCAAACTAAATGTGCATATTTTTTGAATTGGTTCGAGTTTGATTTAAAGAATAGAATCGAAAACTTAATTATTTATACTATTTCACGTTTTTTGTTATTGTTCAATATTTATGTTTGTCACCAATGCAATAGGTATTGTGCACTTTGCGATTTGCAGCTGTTGCGTCGCGTATTTTACAGCATCGCCATGTAGATTCATCAGCACGAATGTATCCAAGGGTACGATGCACTTTGCAAATGTCTCCTCGACTGTCGTTGTTGAGGAAAGAAGTTTGGCATGTGCACGTGTGTGCAAATACAGGGTGGACTTGGGTGAAGGAAAAGCGGTTGGGAATCTGGAATAGCACGATAAAGTCGATTACGCATTTGTGTCAATATAAGACGACTTTCACACAGTGTATATACACTTCGTACTTTTCTCCCCTTTAACTTAAAACTGATGATGCAACTTATAATTGAAGTAGCTGTACGAAATTATCTGAACCTTGACGAAATCATGCATTCTTCCTTTCAGCGATTATTTTGACACGATAATTACGTTGAAATATTTTTCTTGCAAACACCTGGTCCTAATACACACGACTATACAGGGTGTAACAAAATAATTAGAATTATTAATCGTAGTTGCATTCCCGAGGGTTTTCTGATTAAACAACCCTTCAAGTTCCACTAAAAAATCCCTGGTGCTTATCGAGTTACTTTGAAAATGAGCATTTCCTCGCACTTTTGACCAACCGATGCCAAAACCTTGTACCCCATCGTGTCACGTGACCACCGCAAGTTTTTCAAGCAATTTAAAGCCATTATTGCACGCAATGAAAAAAAATTGACTGGCTGAAAAGTTTGGTCCGAGCGTTCGAGAAGTTGTGACGTCAACTGCAGACCTTTGAAAATAACTCATTATCGTCCTGAATATAGTTGCTTTGTTTCACCCTGTACACATACATACGAGGTACAATATTATCCAAGGAGAAGGTGTCACAGGGCGCAGTATCGAGAAGCGAGGTTGACTACAGGTTGGTTGTATAGAATTAGGAGGTTCGTTAGTGCCAATGCACCGGATGCTCGATGTTGTCGATCCCTCGTGTGGCCCTTGAGTCGCTACGATTCCACCTGTTTGTGGCGAACCATCGGAGCTTCGAGACACCTTTTGCCGATTTCCCAATGTCGTCCACAGCGAAAATTTTTGACATTTTATAATTGGTCTTTGGCCGACAATAACAACAAAGTTCAGCGATAAAACTATTGCGTCGCAGGAAGACCAATTATATATACAACGGTTTATGGAAATATGGCTGAAAAGAGGCCCTGGACAGAACCTGGCAGCTCTCGTGTTTTCTCGGACAGCTATTCGGTAACGAGGTAACGCGTTTTTATTAGATAGTAAAAGATATCCAGGCTGCGGCCAGGTCAGCACGCTTTATTCTTTTTACTTTATTTCGCTTGTAGTGTATGTGTACGCATAACGACGTCGTTATTAAACGTTTCAAGAGCATTAAATAACGAGAAATGGCTCAGTCATGAGAGAATATGTGCTTTCTCGAATCATGCATGTAAATGCAGGCCGCGAAAAACCCACGCGACTCGTTTTCTGTCCATTCTGTCGCTCCTGAAACTCATTATTAATTAATGAATAACGCGAATCACCATAAAAAGCATAACACACACTATATCTAGCTCGCGCGTCGATCAAACGAACTTGTATATATATATATATATAGGTATATATCTTAACCCTCGCGAGGTGCACAAATCGCGCTATAAAACCTTGAAAATAATTGCTTCGTAGCTGGATTTGTTTAACTTTTGTTAAATCTATGTGTATATAATTAAAGATATTTTCAGTTGCTAATTAAAAGCGAGATGAAACGCGAAGCGAGACGCGAGAATCTGCCCATAGGCGAATTAATTAGCTGTCTTTGAGAAAAGCTCTAATGTTGTTACGAGATTTATGAATTTAAACTTTTCGAGAGTCGGAACGATTGGATTAAGCATATTAGAGATTTCCCAGCCATTTTACCTACAATTATTTCATATTTTCTCCTTTCGAGTCAGTTTTGTTGGCTTTGGTTCGCCTGCAGTTAAATATGATACGAACGATAAGTATATTTTGTATATATATGTAGAGTGTGTGTAGGGATCCGAGAGAGTGCGAGTGCGAGAGAGAGAGAGAGAGAGAGAGAGAGAGAGAGAGTCGATAATGTAGGAAACGACAAGAAGGAAGGGTCGTTAGGGAAGGGGATAGGGGATAGATTATCTTGCGTATATGTTATCTCGAATGGGTTAATTCGATACTGGTGCATAGTCCGATATATATATATGTATGTATACATACACATTTCAGCATTGTCAGCTTAACTATAAGAGATAGGGGGTCGTTAACGGCCTCGTAAAGTATAGCTTCCAGCACGTTACCTATCCACGATAACGACAAAAAGCAAAAACTAATCATAAGAGCCCATTGTGTACTAAAAGTAACAACGCACGATTGGATCCTGATGATCGAGTCGTACGTGTTATTATTTGCTATATATATATATATATATTATATAGCGTGTGGGGCACGTTTCTCCCTCCGCGAATAAGTTGAGAGAATGGGGACAATGATGAGCGAGGGGGAGAGAATAAATAAAATACGTATATATTAATATTATAGTGCACGAAAGAATGGAATTGGTGTCTCTGGGGAAAGGAAAAAAAGCGGCTGCCGAGAATGGAATATGAAATTTTTTGGTAATTTTCGTGAAAACTCTATATGAAAAATGCTGCTGGGTTTTTACTGAAAATTTCGCGCGTCGAGTCAGTAACAGCAGCACTCGATAAAAACGCGTGCGCTATATTTTAATTTTTAACGATTGAAATTGCTCCTAATTAAGCTTGTTGTGTTATGAATTCGAGTTTTGGGAAAAAAAGCTGGATGGAAAATATAGGTAAAGGATAGTAATTTAGAGACAAGATTTTTCTTTCAGTTGCCTGATACCTGATACCCCTGTTAATGCGTTTAAGCTCTGCCGAATTAATTAATGACCGCTTTGAAAGTTTGAGGCATAACAGTTGGGAGAGGGGGGGGGAGAGGGGGAGGGGGGCTGGCGCCACGCCGCGGCGTCCGAGCCTCGAGTCTCTCGCGGCGCTGTTGCTGCTCCGCTGCTGCTTGCTGTACTGGCCGGACAAGCTATTATAATTATAGCTTACTTAGCTTAGGATAATAGCAAGCCAGGATGTGGAAAAAGAACGAGATAAGATTATCAAACACACGTACGCTCGATTTAATTGAAAAAGTTAATGGGCTTTCAATTTCAGGATCTTTTTCATCCTACACACCTTTGTGCATTTTAATTAAAATACTTATCGCTTGGATATATATATATATATATATGTATATACACTTGTGCGCTAACAAGATTACACATAGAAATCTTGCCCATTATCGCTTATCGAATACAATTTCCTGAAACGCAACAGTCGATTGACAGAATTCAACATTCAAATCTCAATTGACAGCACGCCGATACAGCGATAGCTGTTAATTAGGTGGATTTCTTGTTTAATTACAGAGAGCTCGACATTGTAAAATTTATGGAAAACTTTTTATAATGAAACCGTTTAATCGTTTCATTCGAGCTACTTTCATTGCTTATCGTAGTTTGTCCGTGTAATAATTGCTATTGGAAAAGAATTTTTTGCTCGCGAATTGATTTTCATCGCTGTACAATAATTTTCGAGTAAAAAGGCGCTGGGTTGCGATAAAAGCTTCTCTTTCTGCTAAACGAATCGAGAAATGTTATGTAGGGACGACGACGCGTCGCTTGTTCGAAGCATTTCCAAAGACGAGTGTTTATAAACACGCTCGTGTTGGTTGGGCGTGTGGAGGGGGAAGGGGGGGGGGGTTATATTCGAGTCAATCCAAAGAGTCCAGCCAAGGCAGTCTGGTCAGGCAGTGCCGTGCGCCCAACATACCCTGGCGTCCCCGTCCGTGTGCCAGTCGTTGTCGTTACTCGATAGCTTTACCAAGCGGAATAGAGTTACGCGTTGGGTTATTTGTACTGCCCTTTTTATTCTTTAAAATTCAACAGTTTCGCCTCTCGCTTTGGAGAAAAGATCTTTCATGCCATGTACCCCCAAGCTCGGAATGTCCATTTTGGACGGCTCGTGTCATTCCGTTCCGCTCCACGAACCAATAACGCATGACCAAGCCAAGTTTCCTCGGTAATTTTGGTGTCGTGTGTCATTCGGCAAACTCGACAGCCACGAATGCTAATTTCGTAACGCATGGCTGTCTTTTTCCCAAAAACATAAATCGGCCGAACCAAGTTTCATAGATCGTTGGACGCAAAGTACACTAGACTGGTGCTTGGAAGATAAAAATGCGCAGTGATCGTGGGAGATGATTTTAGTTTTTAATATATATATATATCTCCATAGACTTTACAGCACTCGAATGATTTCTCCGTTCAGCGATTCGTAGTCGGGTGGTTTCTAGTAGATGAGTTTCGGAAGTTTTGCCATATTCCGTAAAAGAATAGCGTCCTTATTGCAGGTCGTTCAGCTTTATTTCCGTCGTACGCCTCAGGTGCTGTTTAGTATTTCATAAAGCATGTGCGGAAGCCTTCACTTTTTCATGCTTTGCATACTTACAAGGACTGTGATCAGTGGTAAGAAGATGGAATATTAAGTTCAATAAAATACTTGACATTCTTCCCTTTTTGCTTCTTGTTTTTCTCTCTTTCTCTTCCAACCACGATCTTCCCATACATAATATACTCTGGCATATTGCAGATACATCCACGGACCATATCCTAAAGTTTACCAGAGATTGTTCGAAGATGCTTATCTTGCGAAGGAAAGGATGAGTCGATCTTTTAATCGTAGCACTGTTACGGAAGAAACGTCCATAAAAGTGGTGATAACGAATATCCAGGATAGAATTTTAAGATCAATAAAATGTTTGACATGATTTTTCCTCTTTTCTCATCTTGGTATGCCAGCATGATAACCCGAGAAAAATGGCGGCTTAGTTGTTAAAAACTCGTCAGCTTTCAGCCAACAGAATGCTAAGTGGCTCCTGCCACTGTACTGTACTGTGTATTTTCTCCCCTTGAAATCCGTTAATAAAAGAACGTGCAAGTTTTATGCGCGGGTGAAGCTTCAGCCTTAAACGTGAAATATTACCTACCTCCGTCTAGTTTTACGTTTAATCTGCCGCAAACGAGATTCCATTCTTAATCAATATTTGCTGCTAAAGTGTAAGTCCCTGAGATGACAGTTCCCTTTTTGGAACAAGGATGATGCATTGGTTTATAAATTCGTGAATTCATAACGAAAACTATAAAGCATTTAATTACATCAATGTTGATCCGGTGACTTTTCGAGAGAAATGGGACTCGAAGTCAACAAACTTGTTCCATTCTCTTTGGTCTACAAATCGGCTAGAAGTTTCTCATTCGAGTGATGTGTGTTTGTGTGTGTGTGTGTGTGTGTGTGTGTGTGTGGGGAATCACAGACGAAGTTATAGTTATAGTAGATAAGTATTATCCTGTGTACGACAAGAGTCGTTCTGCTTTACAGTGTTTGATTAAAAAACTATAGCCATATATATATATATATATAGATTTTGAGAAAGTGTCATCTCCGAAAATTCAACGTACGGCTCTTTTGTATTCCAATGAAAAGTATTTCCAAGAGAGGGAGATTTGTATTGTCGAAAGAATTGAAATATTTGTCCCAAAGAATTCGAGGATTACGACTTGAATTTCAATAAAACGACGCAGAGCAATGTATCATTTCAAAATTCTTTGTACAAGTTTAAGTAAGCTGGGGTTGCAGGTTGCGCAATTTCGTTTAGCAGTATTGGGTAGAGCTGAGAGGGTGAGATGGAGAGAGAGAGAGAGAAAGTATGTGTGTACCTACGTACAAATAGTGGCTCTGGCCTCTGAGAAGCAACGGTGGTATTTTCTTTGAAGAGGATTCCCCTCGATAGAGCTGAATTGTTTCTGAGATGGACTCTGTGGTATAGGCCAGCGGTAATTGATCTTCCCTGGTCGATATATATCAGGGAAGAAAGCCAAGAGAGGCAAGATCGCGTGAAAGAAGACAATTTCAATCGAACCACAGGCTCAGCCAATAGAAGCTAGGCTCTTCGTTTAACAGGTCACAAGTTGTAGTTGAAAAATATAAACTAAGGACCATGTCTGCTTCACAGGAGAGGCTCGTTCTGTACGGTGTAATGCACAAGAACTTCGTCAGGCTGTCGGAGTTGCTTGGGATAATTCAATTAATCGTCTAGTCGAGCTCTAAACCGATAACCTTATCCACCGGATATCTCCAGGTTCTACCACTACTGGCAACAACTTATCCCAACACTGTTATTAATTAGATCGACGCAACTTTGCCCGAGACATCAGTTGTGCAAATTTAGACAGTTGCCCGTTTCATTCCAATAAACGGTCACTTGTATCATACAAGATCTCTGCCAGCATTAACGATATCGTGCTCGATGCTAAAGGGGCTTCTTTTGCTTTAATAGTAAAAGCTCCGCAGGGAGAGAGATTTTAGATACATGTGCCTGCTTGCCTGACTGACTTTAAGGTACGATGCATCAACCGAAGGATGTCGTAGCTGGCTTTTCCAGGATTCTTTCCTGCGAGCTCCATCCAAGAACCATCCTGCCCACAGTCTTCCACTTTCCCTTCGCGTTCTCTTGGTCAGTTTTGCCAAAAGCTAGCAAAATAAAGTCCCTCTTGTGTTTATGTATCTCCTCCGGGTCTTGGTTCTCCTCTAGCTCTTCCGAATCCGCGGTGCTGCCTCGGTATCTACTATTATAATGTTATTACGGGCAGGTTGAGCTTCGTTGGGGAATCTTTAAGGCAACCATACATCATCCACAGGATGTCCTGGCTTTTCCAAGATCCTTTTCCGAGTTCCATCCGAGGATAACCGCGCGATGCATTAAACTCCCTCTTATTATTTTTGGTCAACTCTGCCAAAAGTTGATCAATTTGAGTCCCTGTGAATAGTGTCTTTGTGTATCTATCGATATATCATTATTTGGGAATAAATGACTCTTTGTCAGAAAAGGGACACGTTTATTCATTCGAACCTTGCACCTTCCTCAAAATTTATCAATCGTGTTCCTTTCATGAAGAATCCAGGAGAGCGAGACCATAACACCACAGGTGCTGTGGTAACGAGGCATACATTAGTTTGCCGCAACTTTTGGGCAATTTTACCGTGTCTTGCTGGGTTAATGAGGTTCATAAATTTCTAGCAGACAGGGGAGCACATCTCCCTAGTGGTGCTAATGAGACTGATGTGTGGGATTGAGTCACGGACAAGGCAAAGTGGGGCGTCTGAATTATCGACTGGCGAAGCGTGATGGGTGTTCATACACAACGATCGTTAGAATTCCCATTAGCCACGATCCGTATGTGCCTCGATGATAATAACTGGTCCAAACCGAAAATCGATGGTCCTCCGCGAACTCCTCCACAATTGGGTTCGAATACCCCAAATCACTGACCAAGCGAATTCCGGAATTCGCGATATCCCAGGATTATAGGGGTCCACTGGCAATGTGCGTAACTTTCGGGACTCTCTTAAGGTTTGACCTTAAAAAGCTTCTAAATTTGTGGTGGGAACATACGTCAAAGTATCAAATGTGGCCGAGCGTTCACAGCAATAACACTGCGTCATTTTTGCCACAACGGAGACTAGATGCTAATTAATTGCTTCATAACCCGGATGGACTCATCCAGGGAGATGAAAGTGGTTGCAGGTATAGGTAGGCTTGCCGAGGGAGTCACGAGATGATGCTGCAATTCAAATTAGCTATCTCAGCAGCTCTTTCTGTCTCCTCTGGCCTGTCTAGCATTCTTTATAAACTCGCTTCAACATCCAATTTAGGTCCATAGTGAACCAACAACTTTGTGATTCCTCTCTTCTGTCTTGCTGCCCCTCCTTTCTTTCCTCGCAGTTTTATACAATATCCCATGCCAATCACGTTCAATCTTCCGGACCCAGGACATATGTTGCGAATACAGCTTGGAATCGCTGCCTTCCAAGAACGCATCGTTGGTTAAAAGGGATCGTGTGCAGCTATATAGCCCAAAATTCAAATTAGAGCGGAGCTATATATTGTTGGGCTTGAGGCATAAATTTTTGAAGAATATACATAAAAGGGGGTAAAAGATGAAGAGAAATCAAACTTGCAGACTCCTTCAAGTTGATATTCCGTCGACTAGTTAATTTACTCTTCCGAGGAGCTTGATGCTCTTGCATAAAACCAGTCCATGAGCCAGACAAGCTAGGGAACGCAGCTTTGTTTTCTTCAAGTTTTATGGCTCCATCTCCAGGTGTCCCACAGTTCCACAGCTACACAAAGCCCAGCGCCAAAGGTGCTTCTTTTCCCGGTTAGTTATAGTCCCAGCACCAGATATAAGAACACCTACAACACAGCTCCCCAAAGGACTTTGTTAGCTTCCGTTAAATTCACTATTTATACGAATAAAAGATCTCCTCGCTGTAATTTAGTAACTGTGCACACCGGAATTCGCCAAGTTTAGATGAAAGCCCCAATTATTTATGACGAGCCCTTTTCGTGAATGAAGAAGACTCGAGTGGCCCGCGGTAAAATGATCTAACTTTATATCCGAGCCCCTTGCTTTATATTTGAGTTTATTTGAAAATTTTATAAAGGGAAGATGATGAACATCCTAAATGGTCCGTAATAAGACGGACCGGAGAGGGCGAGGGATGATATTTCGGTGAAATTTTTAGCAGCGTAAAAACCTTGTCAACGCTTACTTCCGGAATGCAGCCCTATACATGTATATATATATATATATATATATATATATAGTATAGAGAGTGCTCGCGCGCGGTAATCTCTTCCTGAAACTAATTGCAACAGATCAGCTCGAGTGGTTTTTACAGATATTGTTCCAGCGACTTATCGTCGGCGGTTAAAAGGAAAAAACCCCGAAATGCTCGCTACGGAATAAAGTTGTTCTCCAGCAACGAAAGAAGGAAAAGTCCTTTCAGCTGGCTCCCGAATATTACGTTGCTAAACTTTTCCGCGATCTTTCCATTCCTGTTGTCGAAACTCCCCCTTTCTTCAGGATCCTTCCGGACGGATAACTCGATGTATGCACTTTTACCGCAAAAACAAGAGCGAAGATCTCTGAAAAGCTACTACGGCGGCGCGCGGCTCTCGAACGAGACCAGAGATTATGAGAAAGCTTTCGATAATTTATAGCACGGAAATTTCATCGACCACTTGAAAAAATCGATGAGATGGGAAGAGGACGAAGCGGGGTTCCGTAAGTAAGTGCATTCCACTCGCAGTTAAAATCGATATTCATGGTGAGTGGAATTAAGGTCGCAGCTGCAGGCTTGTTGAAAGAATCGGACGCGGGATAAAAGAGATCCATATATATATATATGTAGGCGGGTGGGAATAAAGGAATGCTTATACGGATAAAGAGAAAAAAGGACGAGGAGCGGCAGAAGGTCCTAGATCCGATGATATTTTCTAGGAACCAGAGGATAGTGTATCGCTGGCTGTTGGCCAATCGGAAGCGACAGTGGCCGCTAAGCGCGAGCTCTTTGTCGTACCGATAATCGGATCGTTTCTGAATTGATATACACCTACATGTGTCTCAGTCGTAAATCAACGACTTGATTCAGGGCCAAGAGATTCCTGCCTGCGGATAAAGGAGCGTCGCACCACACGTTATAGCTAGTCGGTGATAAATTCCACACGGAGCACCGTTACAACACTTCCTACAGACCAACTTTACCATTCTTCCTACATCTCGAGAAATGCCCTTGGCTTATTCCTCCATCCTCCACCCTCCAAGGTTCCACCACCGAGCGAGATCGTCGTTCATCGTCTTCGATTTAAAGTCCCATTGGCTCCCTCTCGCCTAATCCCACAACCACCAACACACCTTACACCCTCCCTCCCTCTGCGAAGCTCGGAGATTTACAATTGCACGTCGATCCCTTCTTTCGTTCGCCGCGCGTCGCTCCTACGCTTTTTCCTCCACGAGATTTTGCTCGGCAGACGCGCAGATTTCCAGGACCAATTGGAGCGAGCACCCCCTCGAGACGCTTAATTCCTGCGCGGCCTGGAATGATCTCGTTCACTGATCCGTAACGACTTTCTTCGTGCAAAAACTATCCAGCCACGTAATTTATTGTCGCAAGGCGCGCGCTGCTGTCGTTTCTTCGCCAGAAATTTCCATTCTCATTTTTCCACCGGCAAAAAGCACTCGTTTCCCGTTAAACAAGCGTGAATGGACTCTTTTAGCCTTCTCATTTGTCGTGCGATTAATCGGTGAAGGAAAGGGGAGGATCGGGGAGGGAGAAGAAGAAACGCGGAGTTGTTGCAGAACAAGGGAGGTTCTAATTAAACGTCGAATGTCCCTACGGTGCGAGTAACATGGATCGGGAATGTGTGAATAACGTGGCGAAAACATGGACGTGTGCTGTACTGGTAATCCACTGGCAATTGCATGGGGAAGGAGGGTGCCTTTCTCCCTTCAAGGATGTGCCAGGTGTATCACGAAACCTGCACCGAAATTCTCCCTCAACTATGCGCGAAACGACCTTGAAACTTGCACTCCTTCGGTGCAGTCATACCTGCAGATTTGACTCGAGCAAGAATTTAGAAAAAATAAAGGAATCTTATGGATACAAACTTTATTATTTATAACTGCAAAAATTAATTAACACACGTTGATCAGTTAGAAACCTGGCTCAAAACTGTAAAAGATATATATATATATATATATATATACATATATACAGTATACAAAGCAAAGGTTGTCCAGTCATTTTATTTCCGCATTCGCAGTGCAACATGATTTTTTGGATACCAATATCTGATACCGAGGATACAACGCGAGTTGATTTATCAGAACGAATTGTGCTCGATGGCAGATGCGTGTTAGTCAGGAATTAAAATAAAATAGTATACGAAGGTTAATCGGATCATTGGCTTTAAACGCGTGCAATACTTTCGCGATGTTTCTGTGTGGGACTCGATTGGTAGGTTTACGCGTTGCACACATATACCCCACTTATTATCATTATATACATATTCTTTATAATACGTCCCATCAGAAGCAATAAGCCTTGCATAATCCGCAAATTATGCAATATTTTAAACCGGTGCTTCGCTTCTATCCACCTAAACTGCACACATTCAAGTTCAATTTAGCATTAAGTATTAACATCCAGCGCCCTCGTGCTCCAGTCTAACGCGAGCTTTAAATCGTTAATAGACACAGCTCTGGCCACAGAAAGCTTTCATGCTCCCGATGAATTATAGATCCATCAATTATACCAGCCAATATTTTACGTGGATCAAGCCACTCGATGTTTTTCTTATCTCGTTCGTTCCTTCGAGATTATTCTTCATTTTATCCTTCGGTTAATGGGAGGCAATTAGGAGATAAATGGTGCTGGTGGATGATATCGCGACAAAAGGACGCCGGAGCTTCCGTTTCATCGGGCATGTAGGCCAGCAATTGAGATTTTTAAAGGAGGCTTCTCTGTGTGGAACGAGGAGAGAGTACAGTGGTGGCCCATCGGGCTGCTCCTATTCGCGATATATATTCATATTTCACCGCCTGCCTTCGCGTCGTTCGATTGCTTTCGATAGTCGCGTCGTCGGCCCGATGGCCAATCGTTAAAATTGAACGAGACTCGCTCATCGACGAAGGTACTCCAGGGATCCCTTGTGCGTTCCTGCAATCTATTGCAGCAAAATGCGACCGGAATTGAGATTCCCCATTCGCCCCTCGCCATTTCAACGCTTTTATTGCGGCATTCCCACCTACAAAGGCTCTTTTTAAACGCGTCCTTCTATCCTGCTCTCTCCCTTTTTTTCAACCCGCTGCTCGCTTCCTCTTCTCTGTCTCTTTCTCTCTAATGTTCAAAGATAAACACTCTCTCTCTCTCTCTCTTCATCTTGTATGTGGATGATGGAGTAGAATTAATATTTCTCTACGGTTAATAATTGTGCAACCCGATCCATTGTTTAAAGTAGACAAGCAAATGGACCTCCGAACACAATAGTTTATCGTTATTATATATTCGTGTGATGTACATTGGCATAAAGCAGACTGGATCGTAACATATTATTAAGAGCGTTATGGACTCTTCTTGTATGGCGAGCTGCAAACTCCAGTTATTTCTCGATTAGGAAACCTACACTGCTTTCAATTGGATTAATATATATATATATAGATGACATGATTGTTTATGTAACTTGATTAATACTTATGAATTTGGATATTGCGAATAGTTTTATGATAATATAGTTCTTGTATACCACTTTTAAATTTAATCATTAATGAAGAAGTTTTATCGTTGATTCATTTGATTTTTTTTCTATTGGTGGAGCAACCATCGATCTTGTATTGGCCAGATTTCATTAGAATATCTCGTTCAGAGTAATAAAAGTCTTCGAATCAAGTAATTTTTAATCCCTAATAATCTCTTTGGTAATTAAGTGTTAGATTTAATAATTATACGAGAGGATTTTTCTTAAAATAATCCACAGTATCTAATTTTATACCTTTGGCCTGCATAGTTGACAGTCCACCTTGTATATAAATGCGTATATATAGTTTTAATTTTTAAAATCTACCAAATCCTTGCTAAATCCAGTTGAAATGTTTAATGAAGAATAAAGTTGATTTTTAAAATACTCCACTGCTCAACGAATTTCCACTCGGTATTTGGTTCCACTTGAAAAGCAGCGAATCATCTGGCACATATGTACGTTTCACATATACACATGTTTATAAATATATATGAATATCGTCGAAATAATATAGCGTAGAAAGTATATAAGGTCAAGTGAAACGAATAAACAATTAATGAAGGAAATGAAATTTTTTCGGCAAATTAATACGTAGTACTATATTATACGCAGGACGATATAAGGTATTATCATCATTAAGTGATAAACCGACTTTAATACCACGTTCCCCTAATGGCAAGCTTCGGCTTAAGCCCACCCCTTCTGTCACCACCTTGCCCCTCAGCGTGTGCAGCATAAGGCCACTGGCTCGTTCGACCGTTTATAATGGCCAAAAGGATATTTGCACGCCAAAAAGTCTATAGTGCTGAGAACGCACCACTTCCAACTCCAGTGTTTCATTTGTTAAAAAGCTTCGTTAAAAAATGTACTTTGAGAGAAGAATTTTTCTGGCTCATCTGAATGTCCCATTTCAAAGCTAAAGCAGCCCGTCTAATTCTAACAAAACTCTACAAGATTATACATTTCTTGCGATAAATTGAGATTAAACTACGTCCTGCAGAGCTTTTAGTTTGGTTTTCACAGCTTGTCAAGGATTAAAATCCCTGGGTGGAAATAATCCCAGGGATGTTCTGATACCACTGAGGAAAACGTGTATCACGTAAACTTTTTCCAGCTGTCAAAGGGGTCGAGTAAAAAGGAGACCATAAAGACGCTAGCCGTGCTCGCTTAAAAGGGCTTGGCGACGGATGCGGCCAGTTTTAGTTTGTCGTTAGCGCCCAGCTTCCATCCCTGTATCCCTCAGGATTTCGTGATGAAGAAGAAACGCTTCATTTTACTTTCCCTCGCGCCTCCTATACTCTCCCCCCTCTCTCTCTCTCTCTCTCTCTCCATTTTCTTTCTTTTTCCTTCCTCGTTTTTTTCCCTCCTTTTTTTTTACCTGCAAACGGGTTTAACCAGAGAGTCCGGAATTATACCATCTGCATGCCACGTAATGCAAAAATTTCTTGGAATTTATTAAAGGACCTTTTTATGTTTTTGCGTGCAACTTGCTTTATTCCCTTCGCTTAAACACGTAAACGGTTAAAGGAAATATTTCTCACGGGATATTAATTCTGAATTTTTCTTAAAAGCGTAAGATCTTCTTACTTTTAAGGAAATGCCAGTAGTAGAGTCGAGCATTCTTCCGACAATCGCTTTTTCCTGCTCGAGAGGCTGGAATATAATTTCAATTGTCACTCGACACGCACTGTTCCAGAAGAAACGAGATAACTTTCGTTCAATATTCTCTCTCTGGAGAGAGAGAGAGAGAGAGAGAGAGAGAGAGAGAGACAAGTATTTTTAACTTTTCCCTTCAACGAACTGCTGACTAAACAGTTATCGCGACAGATTCGACTCTTGTTTTTCAGCCTGGAGCTTCCTGGAGAATCATATCGAGGGAAATGCGAATTTCAGTGCAGGCTAATCATGTGCCAGACTTGGAATAGTAATTTCCGCGATTTCATTGGCACGTGATCGAATTTCAGCTGGCTTAATCGCATGGCCTCTCTTTCCTTTCGAACCCTCCACCTACTCCCATCCAACCTCTGCACTCTGCAGGACTGCAACTTCGTTATTTCCATGAAAGGCGTGCACCGAATTCCCAGAGGCTCCCTTGGGTGATGTATACTAGACGATACGTGATATCCGCTGCCACAAATCAATTCAAGAAATCTCGTAGGACACGTCAAGAAAACTAAGCCCCCTCGCGTCTTGCAAAGTCCTATATCTTAATCTCATTGGAATTTCACGAGGAATCAAGCGTTTCTCTCTTTAAGTATATATATATATGTGTGCAATTTTCCACGAACAACTTTCCCCTTTGTCATATTCTTCCTTCAATTGCTCGAAAATCTCATAAAGATGAGTAATTACTCTAATTCGTGAATCGTACACTCCTATCCGATTCTCCTCGTCCTTTAATTAATGCAAGTTTTGATCAACTTTTCTTTTCAAACTCATTCCAGGGCTCGAATAGTTTTATCCGACTCTGCAGGTCTATGTCGTTTCAGGAGAAATTCTTCACTGGTATTTCGTTGCATTAAACTACTCATTGAAGTACCGTTGGAAGAGACGTTAGTATACCATATTATTGTACATTGTTATCGCTGTTATCGTTGCAAAGGCGCCATATATATCTTTCTGTCAAATTACTTTCTCGAATGTCTTGGAGCATTCTCTGAAATCCTCGACATTATAAACGGTTTTAACGTCTCATCGTTTGTACTTTACAGTGAAATTTACAAACCAGGCGAATTAACTCGGGCAATTAAACGAATTATATCACAGATTAGACAATCCAAAACTATATATATATATAAATACACGAATATATTATACAACTATGTATAGATACTAAATAAATTTTATCGATTGGCCAGGTGGGCGGGCACTTTTCAATACGGGTGATAACCATGCAGTCACAAATTTACGAAACACGCACTACAACGATAACAATATAATGGACGTTCATTGACGAATAAATTAAATCTGCTTGATAATGCCATAAAACAGAAATTAATATGAAGGCAACCATTGAAACTAACCGCTAAGCTTTGCGGAGCACATAAACGGTGCACAATCGACAATATCCCGATAATAATAGTGTAGGGTGTGCATATATATATATATATATATATATATATATATATACACATACACGAGTGTTGCGTTGTAGAGAGGGCTGAATGGTACGAGTGAGTATACGAGACCGCAATAATATTAATCATTGGAAATTGTTAAGTGTGTATAACAACAGATGGTTCTGGCTGAGGAATTAAGGGCTACGTGTTGGCATGTGTTTTTCGCCTCTGTGCGAAATTAGTATACTCGTCATAATAATAGAACGGCGCATGGCGTAAGGACTGGCATGGCATTTTGGTAGCTTCCATGTGGAATGCCGGCAGCAATTATCTTCTTCAGAGTCTGCGAGCACCCAACGCAGTCTCCGCAATAAAGCTCCATCACGAGTCGACCCGGAGGGCGAAGGCCTAGCTCAGCGACTGCCTCTCCTCGACTCGCACACGGACTCGGGGATCTCGTCCTTCACGGAGATGTTGAAAATGGCATCGTACGCGCCTATCAGGGATATGCTGTATATAGTATAGCTCCTGCACCCTTGCGATATATACATACCACAGTAATTCAGTGCCATCCGTGCAAAATTTCAATGCAAATTTTGCCGAATCAACCCCAGTTCCATATCGAATTAAAATCGTGGAAATCCGAGGTGCCAGCACCAACGAAGGAGCGCTGGCTGGGTTATTGGAGACCAAGCGCCGATGTGATATTCAAAGATTTCTGCCTAAGAAGTAGAAAAGATGGATGTATAATCAGACGCGGGAACGACTTTGAATGTTTGTACTTCTAAATGAATCGCTGGAGTCGCGAGCGATGAAAGTAATGGTTTTATCGATTAGCCCTGCTCCCAGTGGCGATGAATATTCATTGGACTCCAACTGTGAGCCGGAATGGGGCCGGGTGCCTGCGTGGAGAGGGGGTCGGTTCGGGGTCGCCCCCCAACCATTTTCTAACCACATCTGTGACGATCGGATATGCCAGGAATTTCATCATTTTTCAATCTGCACCTATTCGCTCTCCTGCCACCCTTCTCTCTGTATCACGGCCCGTGGTAGCTGCTGGTAACACGAGGAATTCAATATGATTCGCCAAATTAATCCAAGCGACTTCCGGACCGATGAATCTCCGCGGCGAACACGCATATATATATACGCACTGTACAGTATTATTGAATGTAACCTTGCTCTTCGATCCCTCGATAATCGCCGGCACACAATTTACCATTTATCTCGCGAGACTATGTGGTGCAGTGTATAGAGGTCGCGCAATAAGAGAAAGTGCAAAATTACAAATGATATAACTTTGTAGGTCGCAAACGTCATGCTCCGCTCTGGCTGCATGCACTCTGACAATTTCAGATATCTTAGAGTTTAATTTACGAGGAGAGGCCAGGATCCGGGGAATATGGCGAAAGTGCACGAGTCTCTAACTGCCTGCGGATTATACAGTCCTTCCGCCGTAAAACGTTGATTTCCTTCTATCCGTATTCTGCCAAACCTCACCCTTTTATCGCAGATTCTCACTATCTTTATTAGTCCGCTCATAAACTCGCGATATTCCTACCTACATCTGCCAAATACCCTCATTCGTTAAAACGTCTGTGTTGCGTTTTAACTATTTCTACCCTGAACTTATATATACTCGACACGTTTCACCATGATATTCTACTTTTCAAACTTACTTCCACCGTATATATATATATATATATCTAAATGTAGATGTATGGTTCTGGCAGGGATATACTGTATAATTTTTCCGACATTATACTAATGGATTAATTTCTCTTCCTGCGTGCCTTATTATTTCGACTTGATCATATATATATATATATATACATATACACATTGTATGTACGTGTGTTACGAGGGAATACATCGGCCTGCCGCACTTTTCACATTGGGTGAAATAAAAGCAGGATAAATTAAGTTATTCGCAGTATTATAATCCAGCGAAATTCCTTCGGTTTGAGAGAAGGAGGACCGATCGAAAATGGGTGCTTATCTGTGCACGTGTGACGCAGATTCCCTCGTTCCACGATGCCAGGTGCATCGCGAGTAAGCAGACGACAGCTTCGATGCACTCTCCGACGTCTAATTGGAGCGAAGAGGCCAGCAGCTTTCCCGTGCACACAGCCCCTGCAAATACAAACTTACCCACGTTCCAAACCCACGTTCTACTCTATTTTTTCCACATCCACCGCGATCGTTAAATACACAAGTGCAATTTCAATGTAAACATATACACCGATCAAACTGCACCGCAATATTGATTAAAGCGATTATAGGAAAAATGTTCGTTATTATATTTTATTGATACAACGTACATGAATGCACATATCGTTGATGTATCAAATTTTTCCCAGGAATTCCTATATATATATATATATATATATATGCGAAAGGTTATCTGTTAACAACCGTTTTAATTGATTTGATTTCTTTTGCTGGTGTACGGATGCATGGCTTTACAGTTTTTTCAGACTAATTTTCAGCTTGATCATATATATATATATATACATTGAAAGTGTAAGAGGATCATTAAGCAAATTTGGCAATTAGGACTTTTTTCGCCAAAGCCAATTGAGATTTGAGAAGGTACACCGCAATGCGACTTATTTTAAATGCTACAAGCCAAAGTGAGAGGCAACTTCTGGACTCCGGTTACTTTTCCTACACATCGTTTGCATACTATTTGTGTAAGCAGCAATGCATATGCATGTCCCACATCCGGAAGTTGTGCGAGAACGTCTCGCCTGGGGGTTTAACAGGCTGGAAAGTCAGAAAGGAGCTGAAAGACGCGCGCGGAGTAAAGATCGAAGCAAAAGCACGGTGAGCATGGGTGGACCAGCACTGTGCAGTTGGGGAATAAAATGGGTGGGAATCAAGCAAATTCTGCATGTAATTAGTATATTTCAAGGGTGTTTTATCACGAGGCGTGTGCGAGCCTCGATTATTTATCGATCCGTCCGTTCGCCAGGAATAATAATAATAACGCTTGTCGATTAATGCCGATCACAACCCGCACCGCGTAACACAGCAGACTTTCCCCTGTAATTTTCGTTAAGTGATGAGAAGCGTATTTAATCGGCCATTCACTCTCAACTCTCGTGTTGACTCACGTCCAATCCTGTAAAACGTCAAGCCATAATCCTCCAAATTCCATTTCACACCAAGCACACAATTTTATTCTATTTTATTTTCAACTCTATTTGCATCTCGTTTGCTAACTTGTTCCGGAGCGCCGCTCTATGGTATATGTATATACATGCATATATAGTAGTACTACTCGCCCCGCCGCTACGTAAAACTTAATTTTATTGATATTTTGCTAAATTTCACTCACACTCTAACATTGCCCGGCTCGCTTTTATCGTATTTCTGTCAACGTTATTTAGCCTTTACAGGAGCTTTTAAAAATTGTCACAAAAGCTACGAGTTATTTAAGGGAGAAAGAGAGACTCGTGACAAAAAAGAGGCAAAGTTCTATAGCTTGTTTTAGTATTCTTACGATAACGCGCGCTTAACGAAACTCCTATTAATTATGGAAATAGTTGTACAAGATTTATATACGTACATTTCTTCTTTTATGTTTTTCCCTCGTTTTCTCGCACTTTCTTATTTTTCATTTCCGACTGTTATTTTCGACTTATTGATAACAAGTTTCTGCGACGTTTGTTAATTTATTATTTCAGACTTTTTATATAGAGAATAATTTGCGCATCGTTTATACAAAAGGCATTAATATAACGATACAACCTTTCAAAGCTGACTCGATGAAAAAGTAATTGTAGGTTCAATATTTTTTCCAATCATGTAAGAGATATCGCAATGTAGAGCCTGGATGATATCCAATTGCAGTCATTAGACTTTGCAACGGACAAAAAAGAATCTCGATTACATTAAAACTTTTATAGAGGTCCGGGCTGGCTTCTATTTGCACGAATACTTCTTTTTAAGAAAAAAAGTATATTTGTTATTAATTAAAGACAATTAAAAAATTTATATTTTAAAAGTCTTCTTAAGAAACATATACTCGCTAAATTTGATAAAATGATCCTAAAGTGGATCATTTTTATCGCTAAATATAGCAGTATTTATCTGAAACATCGATTGATTCAAACATATATATTTTTAACTTTTATTTTAAATCTACATATTTATTTGCAACCCCTAAGAAATATTGAGAACAGGACACTTTTCTCAAACATCTGTAAATAGTAAAAGAAAAAAACTAATAATGATATTATTTTGCAACAAAATAAATTTTTAAAATTGTCACTTATATATATACCAAATCAATAGTTTTGCAAAGCCTATTGCTCATGTCGTTAACTGTCACCATCCAACACATCTCAGTAATTGTCGTCGTACTTGATTAACCACTCTCACCACATAATTCTTCCGCTCTAAATCCTTGTCAGCCAATTTCTAATCTAGGTTTAAGTCAACGTGCTTCCAACATACATTAATATATGAAGCATGTACCCATTTAAACGAGAAACGTGCTAAAGCTATCCACTCTTGCATTTTTACTCATTTCTTTCCTCCATTTGCATTATGTATCATTTAAAAATAATCATTTGTATATATTTTATTTAATGCATGCATAAATTCAAATTGGCTAAATTACGTAGGGCATTTATTTGGTCAATAATATACGTTTACAGGTACTTTATCAGTATGATTTTATACGCTTTTGAGAGCGTGTCAACGTGAATTTGCATTTAATTATTTTCCATCGTACAACTGTGCTATCGCTGCTGCAAAGGCACAATGTTTCTCATCAATTATTTTGCAATTTTATTCAATCGACTAAGAGTTTGCAAATACTGCGTAAATAATTCACTGAAAAATCTTCCTCAACTCATTATTGTACCGATTACAATTGTTACGATAAATTTTTTTACATATCCTAATAGGACCAGTACACTCTCCATACATACATATATATATATATATATATATATATATCTGTGTGTATCAGAGATCAGAGAATATCCTTTCTTTGATTTACAGGGAATAATTGAATTTACGAGAGTTGTGGTAACGGTAGGTTGAGCTTTCAAGGGGGGTCTCCGAGATAGTGAAACGAGAGCTGGCACTCAATGCGGTCATTCAGGACGCGTGTTGGAGAAGCACACTTCGAAAGTACACCGAGCACTCCGCAATAATGCTTCAAGGTATTACTGTGAAATCCATCAAAGTGGCCGGAGTATAGCGTTGAAGCGAAACGGCTCCGGAGTTTAAAGAAACTGGAAATTCTATCCGCTATAACCAATAAGGTGCATTCTCTCCCCCCCCCTAGTACACACACTATCTCCAGAAAAATGCCATTACCGCGCCAATTTATTTATCGAACAAGCAGCAGTTTCGCGCAAATAAATATCCATCTAGCTAAAAGGGTGTTTTCCATGAAACAGGATCGATCCACGCATTTATGTAATTTGCTAGCAACGATTTTGCTATATCTCTGCCATAACGCACGATATAACCGAGACTTTGGCCTATCTGGTACTTGCGCCGTGAGCGCTGGTGGCTCCTGCCTCGTCGTAGAAAGCACTCGAGGAGGGGATTTTGTGGTTGCAGAGCATAACCAATATTAGGCGTTAATTTGCTCGAACGTATAAAACCGGTATATATATATATATATATATATACGGTTAATGTTTGTAGCTCGCCATAAAGTTTCTCAAACGAATATTAACCCGCATTATTGGTGTTTATGCATTTTATAATTATTCGTGCCAATCGGATATTTCTCTGTAAAGTGGCCGTTTCGCGGGCTAGCCTCCACTGCCCAGAGCCAGGCTCTTACTTTTTAAGTGCCCCGCTTCCCAATTGCACTATATAACACACACACACGTATGCCAGACGTCGCGCATGAATGACATAAATCCAGTTAATTTCCTGGCCGCCTTTCATTGTCGACGCTGCATGACGCAATCTGCTGGAGCAGCATTGTCGCCAAGGGGTGGGCCGGGCTATAAGCTGAAACATTCCGAAAATGCCCGGCGTGACGTCACGTGGCCGATGCCAACGATTCAACGCTTCAACGCTGCTTCAGCTTGACCGAATCTGTCATCGTCCCATTTGCGAGATACTCCTATATAGCTTATTATTATTATTCTTTGCTGCTGCGTTCAACTCTCTCGGTTCAGCTGTTAGGATAATTTTTCAGCTTGGAAAAAATCTCCGGTTGTGCTCGAAGTATCTCGAACGTTTCGAAGCAAACAAACATTCGTAAATTCCAAGCGTTGGAAATATTTTCCAATCGACGAGCCAGAAATAAATTACTTATCGAATCCATAAACTTCGCTCTTAATAACCCATTTGGAATAATGCGTGTATTTTCGCCTGCTGTCCGTAAAATTTCCAACTCGATTCGTTCCTTTGTGAAAAATGAATTTGTCGGTAAACATTTATTAACGCTGGAATACTCAACTATATATTTCCATTCTTTTTTCATCCTCGATCACCTTTTAATTATATAGAGTTTGGTAAATTTGTTATATACTGTCTCATATTGTTTTTTTCAAACTTACTTATTCATGAAATAAATTTTCTATAGATATCATGAGAAACATGTTATTTTTACCTTCCAGTCATTTATGCTAATATACAAGGACAAAATATATTTTGCAATGGGTAACGAAAAATATTGGAATTGGTAATTCAGTAATTCCCTATTAAGAGTCAGTGTATTTTCTCTCCCAGCTCTTAACAAAGTCCCTAAACTAAAGATGGAGTCAATGTATATATGTATATATACTTCGATCTGTTCGGCTGGCATCACAATGACGAAATTCACTGAGTCGAACACTCGCTCTGTAGTGACTCGGTCCATCTTAGGCATCCTCCGAATTTGCAGTACCCTACAGATTTAAGTTCGTTTTTGTGGAGTACATTTCCCATTGGGTGCTCCAAGAGGATATTTCCCATTAGAAAAAAAAAAAAGTCGATTTATATGTACTCTACAGCATCGAAATTATTGAGTTATATTTACTCTTTTCGAATTGGCACATATCAGACATTTTCGCATAAGAACATCCGTTGATCAGATTCATAAAGAAAACTTGAGTTTAAAATCAATAAAATGTCTTACGTAGACTATAAATCTTACGAGTAAGCTTGAACTTAATCCTATATTCCATCTGTAAATATATATAATAGTATCACGAACGTTCATAAAACATTCTATATAGTTCCAACGTGTAAAATTACTGAACATTTGAACGTTTCACGAATATTTCTGTCACTACCTATACATGGTTCCCTACCAAAGAATCAATTACAACCATTTATTTGTCGAGCAATGAGCATAAATCGCATCTTTATCGTTATACTTGATTTGGGAATATAGTATAATTATAATGACAAATGCTTCTATTTACAATATCCAGTACCAGGATTAAATAATTTACCATTTGAATCGATCATAAACTCCAGTAAGATTATTTATATTTCTCGAGTAGTTTCGGGTCGGCGAGTTTCAGGAAAGTGGTTCGTTATTAGGGGTCCAGTGTGCTCTTTTAAATTATAACACCTTTGATTTCAGTCAAGCAAGTTCGTGCTCGCCTTTATGGTCTAATTAGTTTCAGGCGACTTCTCTGCCTTTACCCAATCTAGCGTGGTACCAGGTAGGTTCCATACATATTCCACCCGCGCGATGAATACGTAAAAACAGTTGCAGCAGAAATCAGTGTTACACTGTACACACACACACACACACACACACACACATTCGTAGAATACCTTCGCGCATTAGTATATGCCGTTCAACGTTCGTATTTCTTCACCAAATGTAATCACGCAGTATCTCCATACGTTGCAGGAATCCTCAGCCCGTTCTTCAGTCAATTTCCTTTCGCACGCGGATTAAACTGTCTCGTTTATTTATACAAATCCGCGCGGCGTGTAATCTTTGCTGCTCTCGCTCTTCAGGGTAAACCGAGCACGTTAAGAAAGCCTTATCAACATAGGTTCCTTTTCTTATATATATATATATATATATATATATATAGTGGAGTAAAGATCGCATTTATTGCTCGCCCTCGCTTATTGAGATTTCTAACTCGATGCAATTATCGGACATGCTTTCCTGAATAACCGATTAATTACACGCATCACCGGCTTCCTCCTTATCTACTATACGCTCTTAGACCAATTCCAATTTTCGAATCGACCTCCATCAGCCATCGACTCCCACTCTTCGACAATTCCACTTCAATTAGTGACCTTTGCCATCATATATATATATATATAGCCCAGTACTTTGGTTTATTTGAACAAGTCCTATAGTTAAAGTACGAGATTTAAAATTTATATTTAAAAGTGATGACGTTTTTTCTTCATGTGTGAGATGCTACGTTCTTCTGTTTCGTTACACATATTCGATTCTGGGTGCATGGTTTGCAATTAACCGAAAACTCAACACGATACGACGTAAATGTTAGCACGTGTATTATTATGTAAACTATAGACTTGAATTTCATCGTATCAAGGTTTGGATTATCCAAATAACAATCCTACAGTCCATCATTCTATTCCTCCTTGAATCAGGAGATTTGGTTAAACTCGTGCTATAATTTAGCACGTTATTATTATTTTCCTCAAAATAATCACAATTCTCCGAATCTTATTATTGTGTGATCTCTTTCTATCTATTCTGGTCCAATAAATTGCACTTTTACATTGCATTAAAAAGCACCTATTGTTAAAAATATATACCTGGAAGCATAACGAGCGAATACCAGTATTAAGCATTGAAAATAAATGTCACAGATTACGGCGATAAATCAGTTGTGCAATTCAATTGGATGGAATGCTCCGATTGGACTATTAATTGACGAAACGTGTTTAATTTTCAGTCTGCCAGGGTGAGCACTGCCGAAAAGCACTGACACATGACGTACATATATCACGAATTTGGCATTTTGAATAAGTTGTATACCTATGTAAATACTACGCCTTTGGCTCAATATAGATATCGTTTTATTTTAGCTTATCAATAAACCATCGAATATTTATCATTAAATACTCGGATGCAGTTGCACGCTCTTAATGTTTCACCACTCGCTCCAAGCTTCCCTCTTAACGAATTCGGACACTTTAACAATAGCTGGTACTCAGTGCACGCATCTTTATCTTTAGCATTCGGAGTAAGAGATGAAAAGAAATTTTAATATACTCGTAGGGCGAAATGGAGCAAAAATTCTGTTTGTTTATAAAAAATGTACTAATTTGTTGCATGGTCATTTTCTTTTTAAAGCTTCGTGCAGTAAAATGTGCACGGTTAGCGTGATATTGGATGGTTATATAGGGTGAGAAAGAATGTGCAGTATTTTGTTGCGTTAATCACCAAGATAGCAGCCCTGATGTCACAGTAAGCGCAGTAAGCGTTAAGATTAATGAGCCCCCGCTTGGTAATGTAAAGCTCGCGAGGAACTTGATGATCATAGATTAGCGAGATACCTTTCCACTAGCGTCAAATGGCACCATATTATCCTCGAGAAGTAGGTACAAGTTCGCGACTATTAATAAGATAATTCTCTTCGTTAATATTGTTACATTCCTGTGTATATACCGACTGTGGCATTGATTCGTGGCAAGAGTAAATGAAGAAAAGAATATTCCATGGGGAAAAAATTGTAGGAAAAATTCAGGTCAAATCTATAATTAAAAAGATATTAGGGATGAAAAGGTCTTCGTGATGCAGTGATCGAATTGATTGGTGACGTTACTGTATTACATATAGATATTCTTACAAAGGGAATCAGCCTTTTGACCAATGAAAAAAATCAAAATTTTAATCTCTCTAAATTTCTTAATAGAATGCTTCGCTCAAATATCGTGAATTTCTCCCTTTATTTACTGCACATATATATAGGCATGAAGTGCAATTCGACATTATTTATATTACCATGTACGCTGTCACTTTTCCACACTTGCTACGTAAGCTATGATATTTTTATGGTTTGGTGAAATGGATATATCTCACCTAGTGATGATGTAAGATTTTACATGATAATAGAAGGGGAAAACTGAAGCAGTTTGAAACGTGTCGAGTGGAGTCTATACGTGCTTGGTGTTTAACTTCGCAGTGACGCCATGTTGTGACGGCTGTATTTTAGGACTATAGCACTTACACATATATTGGATGCGTTTACGAGGAAGTCGCGGATACTAGCGGGATGCATACTGAATGTCGTGCTCCGGATGTCCCTGTAATCCTGCAGGCAAATACAGTTTGAATGTACGAAACATATACAGCAGTAAAATCTTTATCCCCCTTTCACTCCAGTAATCTTGACTAGCTCGGATTAAAAGTCGTGAAAAACTAGCAGTTGAACGACTCAAGGATTTCCTACCCGGTTCTTTAATCTTCCTCTTCTTTATCCTTCGCCTTCTTAAAGAATGGGCAGGACAGGTAAAATAAATGTTACGTTTTTAACCTGCAAATATAGCCCTATTTTCGTTTCGTATTGTTATATGCTACGTTTATTACCACTTTCGCTCTTCAATCATTTAAGGCTATATTGAAAATTATATTTGCAGTGAATTAACTTTTATTCGGGAGGAGTCTATAAAAGTGAAGAAAATTTTACCTTGGAAATAAAGTACGTAGTTTAAAGAAAAATGTTTCCCACAAACACCTCGAATTTTTACATGGAAACCTATATTTTTACTGCTTTTTCTTCTACCCTTTTTCAAGGGCTTTCAAAACACTATACTATAAACTTGAAATAATATATATATATATATATGTATGTGAGAGCGAATACGCGAGTGTGTACGTAACTGTTGCGAGTACTACTTCAGTTGAAAACACACCTGTGGATGATATTTTATCTTTATAATGCTGCTACATTAATATACTTTGTTGTTTGAAAATAGCTGTAAGAATATACGTAATAAAAATATAGGGCTTTCACTTGAAAAAATTTAAATAATTTTCATTTTCCAATAGGGTACTAATTTCAAACTACCCTTGTGTTTGTGTGAGACCGAGAATTATTTCATGATAATGTTCCGTTAAAATCCTTTATTTCCCAGATTTTAATTTGCTTAACTTTTATAATACACTTTAGCTTGTATAGCATGGAGTGAAAAAAAAAATTTTATTGCTTGCTAATTTGCAGAAATTATAATTATACTGTTATTCATTATTTTCATGGAAGATTTTTCAAGAACAGTAGCTCAGAATTTATGGCTTATTATTTTCTGATTCTTTAATGTCATATTACAGATAGAATGGTGAAAATTATAAGGAGCATTTGACTATATAATGTGGAAAAGTGACAATTCACTCAGGACGTATTGACGAATGGCTAAAATGAAATCACCATTTTTCATCGTAAAGGTGAACGGACTATATACTGTTGGCAATTGGATATACATTCATCGTGGAACAAAAGTCTCTTACATGTTTGAATTTTCCTCCAAATCACTTAATTCCTAAATTTCTTGCTCGATGTTACTCGTGACGTAATTTAAAAGTAAAACAACAACTTTTGATTTTTCCACAAAATGATTTTAAACTTTGAAACGACATTTCTCAGTATAATTATATCATTGAGTGAAATAATTCCTGAATTTTCCAACAAATCATTTCAACGATCGAAGTGTGCAATATCAGCTACAGTATAAACAGATTTATAATAAAATTATTTAACTAAAAATGCAATGTATCCTTTTACGATACGGACAACCACCTCTTTTTTCAATATCTATAAAGATCCGTTCATTTTTTGACCAAACCAGCCACTATTAACATACACTGTTAAAATTTAAAGAAATTTATCCAACAAATAATAAAACAGCTTTTCATTAACAATACTCCGATAAGTATCCTCAGCATCCCTCCAAAGTATAAATTCAGTTTGATTTAACCAAAGCACGCGTACGCTTAAGAGAATCCTGACTCTCGTGTTGCTTCCGTTGAAATTAATCGTCGCGGGGAAAGGATAATCGACGAAGAACGCCAAGTCGTTGATGGGATAGGATCTGGTGAATAGAATGAAAAAATGTTTGACGTCGAAATTCATGGTGGAAATCCACGCGTGATTCTCAGGCGAGTTGAGAGCAACGCGTGGAGATGCCAGCTTCACGGAGCATCTTGTCGGCATAAATATCAGTTTGGGAATGCCTCTCTGATCCCCAGGGCTCCGCCATGCATTCAAATCAGCCGCGAAGCAAGATATTGGATGGGAAGGAGCCGCGTGTGACCGGCTGCCAAGGAAAAAGTCTCCGAGAAAACTACAGAAATCCCTTCTCCGTTGTAAACACAAAGAAATTGCACCCCGGGATATTCTTGACAATATCGTATGGGGGCTTAGACTAAGGTCGAATCCCCATGAAATCTACACTCTGCTTTATCCGTCGATGAAAGATTTATCGCCGAGAATTGTCTCCTCGTGAAAACGCACCTAGGCTTTGGACAATTGAAGAAATTTGCCTTATTCAACGCGGATCGTTCCATTTGGTAAAAATAAAATGGATCGTGTGGGATGTGGGTGGGTGGGGGGGGGGGGGGGGGTGTACACACCAACGTGTTTCTAGGTCTTTCCTCTCTCTCTCGAAAAAGAGTTATGGGCAGAATGCCGCTGGGCGTTACTGATCTAACCTAATTTGTTCTCATTCACGTCCTCCCAGGGTTTCGCAAACAAAATTACATTAGAAGACATTGGCTCGTACACATTTTCATCCCTTTCTTTTTAGTACGTGGATCAAGTCACCGCACACTCGCGCAATTATACCATGACTCGACTCTATCCACCCTTATTCGCCTTTTATTCTGCCCATTCGCTTTTATTCGCCTTACTCGCCTTCGTTCCCAATGACGAACCTACTTTTTCAACATTTTCCCTTACGGTACCTCTCCATCGATCAAATTGTAAATACTCGAATTTTCCATTCTGTATTTGCATGCGTCGTTCCCTGTATATACACACATATATATATATATATATATAATAATCTTATCATTGGAGATTTATTCCAGAGAATTTTGCAATTTTTTTCAAAGGGCTTATAATTCATTCTTTTTTCATTTATATCTTGTTAATGTAAATGTGGTTTGTGTTGTAATTAAAACTTATTCTGCCTTGTTCACCTTTTTCCAGTTTAAATGGCAGATAGCTCCACATTTCTGACTTTTTATTCGTTAGGAGTACACTGTCTCGTTTGGATTAATCTATATATGTATATATATATATATATATATATATATATATACATATATATAAACCTAGCTGCTTCCCACCGGTCCAGTCAGGTCACTATTATTCTCAATCTTCCACCGAATTACCCGTCAGAACAAAACTGAATTATTAAGTCGCTTCAAATATTCGTTACCTACTTATTTTTCATCCACTTCCTCATTTGCAAGCTCGCCAAGCCTCCCACGCGCGCATAAGCTTTCAAGGCATTTTAACTCTCTGCTTATTATGAGTAATTAAAGAGCATAAGCCCTTTTCATCTCTCTCTCTCTCTATATATATAAGTATAAGAATCATATTTGAAAGATATGGGAAAGAATAGTTGAAGGTGCAGCACTACGTTTAACAGAGCACGTTTCAGATCAAAGGAGTACCGATCGAAGTATATATTTTAATAAACAAAAACTTGTAAACTTTCAAAACTCTTCATGCATTGAGTTTCGTTTTAAATTGAATAAATCACTTTGGACCATCCCGGAGTTTTACCAGCACCCTTAATTCATTTACGATAAAATAAGTGGAATATCTAATTCGTGCAAAAACACCGAATGAAACTAGGGTAATTTTTAGTTATACATTTTCTGTGCCTTGCATAACAAATACAATTTTATTCTTGCATTGTAAAACAGTACTCGAGAAGAAAGTGCTTTAATTCATAAATAAGTATACATTATACTCACCTTGTATAATAAAACTTTGGAAGCATACCTACCCCTGTTTTTCTCTTCTGTTTATCGTTGAAAACGAAAGAACAATTTATATACTAAGCCAGCAACGCAATGAACTGTTACAACTCGTCAATTGCCATCGAAGAGCGTACTATAGAGTATTCAGACATATGTTATATTGTTAGAGAAATAACGTCTTGGCTATATAAAAATGGCCCTTGTGCAGACTTGAAACGTGCATGCAGAGGGAACTCGTAAAAAAGTGGTCGGGCAGTGGTGCGTTTATAATTGTAGAGTGCAAGGTTTTCAAAGGAATAATAATGACCGTAGTAGGAAGTAGCTGAATGGGTCCTTGAGGATGTTAATGAAGGCAGTTGTGTTACCTGCGTTTTCCCACTAGGTATGTATACACGCGTATAGCCCTACAGGGTAGTTTTCGTAAAGTACATTCCGTGGATAAGCATTGCGGATAAGTATTGCAGCCTAGCTCTCCTCCTTCCGCCACGTTGGCTGAAAAAGTTTATCTCGTTGCAGCTGCGAAAAATAATCCTTTTCTGCTACAGACTGGGGAAGCTCGCAGCCCGGAAAGTCTAAAGGGATTTACGAAACGGCAGTTTACGAATATCCCAACTCTCTTCTCGACCACCGCTTCGCTTTTACCGCGGTTCCTACACCATTTCTTGCCAGTTTTCCTTCGACAGGATCAGCCAAACGAATTTATGAAACTCCTTGATGAAAAGACAGGTCTATTAAAGGGAGATAAGCGCTAATGAATCTGAGAATGATTTAAAGTGGAAGAAAATTAATTTCTCGAATGAATGAGTTTAGTGGAGCATGGCGAAATTTATAGGAGAGCTACTTTTACCTATAGGTTATATAACCTTTCGTCTTTATCCGCGGCGTTGGGCGCCGGAAGCCCGAGCGCCGAGCGCCGCCCGCGTAGACATTTTTCGTATGGATGATATTTGGGAGCTAGTATATTCCCAAATATTGCCCATACTCAAAAAGTTTCTACGCGGACGAGCACCGAGCGCAGCTGTGCAGGTGCCGTGTCCTTCGCGCGTAATTGTTATTGAAAATTATACCTTCTGCTTCTGGTCCCTTCTTCATCCATCCACACACACGCATGCACATACATATATACATACACATAGAGATATGAATTATACGCGTCTCCCTCTTCGGTGGTCGTATATGTATGTACGTGCAACTACCAGCTGTATTTAGTCGAACGGGAGACGTAAGCCCTACACGGCGAAAGTTCGGATGCTCCGAGCAGTCCTTGTTAACTCGTCTATATATGCACGTCTCTCAATGCTTCCTCAGCTCTACTCGCCATAAACTTTCTCTATTCATCACTGATTTTCTTCAACGTTCTTGTACAGTTGATCCAGTTTATTACGGTCCGTTAACCCATAATTTTCTATCGTAACTTTCGATCCAGTTTAACGACACAATTATTATTATATTTAGAGTACAGTCTGTGAAAAGAGGCCTGAATGGTAAAGGGGGATGAATCAGATGGAGAACGATTATAATTATCAACAGTGAAATTCTTTTTCAAGTATTCACTTTTATGAGAAACTTCGTCAGATACTTGGGTAGCTTCTGCATTAAAATTTAGAGAAGTCCTGCTGGTTCCTGGGATACTTTATTATCGTAAAGCCCGTAGGATACCATTACCAAAAGCTCGACGGTCCGTTTAAACGCCTCGAGGCTCTCACCATCGCTAATTCTAATTTCACGATTATGATTATCCAGCCTAGCTACTCCCAACCTTAATTAATCTAATCAGTTTCCAACTTGGTATTGCGATGACTAAACCATTTAAAATCTTCGTCCAATTTACGACATTTCCTTCGCTCAATTTCATTATTAAAATTGATAAAAATATTAGGTTCGATGGGTATTATATTTACGTTATATACATATATATATATATATAGGTACTATAGTCATTTAACGTTGAGCAATTAAAATCAGTGATGTGACAAATGGAGGGACAGCGAGGCCCCTGATGTCTATAAAGGAGTTCATAGTGGGGCTCACCGTGTCTCTGGATCTTACAATCAGATTACTGATCAAATTACGCAATTATTCCTTCATTCTATTTGTTTAAAGAAATTGGACAGATGGCAAAGTTCATTGACTATATATATAGTATATACTATACCTACAACTGTTTAGCATTCGCAAATTAAAATCCGCAATGGAGTCTAAAACAGTTGTTCGACAAACAACTGTAGCTCTTTGAGACTCCTCGTGACAAGTTTTGTCCCGCAGTACGATATAGTCATTTTACGAGCATTAAATGCTCTGTAGTTTACGAGCAGCTGCTAAAACAATGTTATTCGAGCCTGCATTATAATTCTCCTCTCGTTTATAACGTAAAAAGCCCACGATTTGCATTATTCTCGTGTGTAAGACGATAATTTTTTAACTTCTTCTTCAAGTTTTATCTCTGCTACATTGTTAAATTAATATATATATATATATTTAACAAGTAAGTAGTATATTTTGAGCTAGGTGCAACGTTTAACGTATTTTACGATAGCACGATACAAAGCCTGCAGAAAATTCATTATAATCTAGGTTATTGGATTTGTTGAAAATTCCTTCTTCATTAATAGATTGCCAAAGTTTTGTCGAAAGCTTCCGCGGTGGCGCTGCGTCCTATCGTGCACAAGCTCGTATATACTGAAAAAGAAGCGTGCGGAGCTTGCACCGCCTGCCCATTAATAACGCTGGACGAAAACTTTCGACCTGACAATGAGCCCCGTGTGCACTGCCAGTTAATCTTCGTCAAATCATCGGACGCGTAAGCTCATAATCCGCAAGCTCGCGCCGCGAGAGCTTTCAATTTTTCCACTCGTCGAAACTTTTGCTGAATCCTACGAAAAGGCTCTTGCTCTAACCTACCTTTGCAATTCTGACACTCGCTTTGCAAACATAAAGGAAGATTCGTTCATTCAGCAATATTTAATAAATTTGACAAAAATTGGAAAGGGGAAGGAAAAAGATAAAAAGTTTTGTTGTACATATTTATTGTCAACTAAATTAATTAATACACACATACACACATACACACAAGTGTAACATAAAAAATATATAGTTATCGCATAACGTAAAACTAAACTATATAGATGAGAGATTTTAAGTATACAGAGGAAAATAAAAGATCTGTTTTCTTTTTGGCAATAGGGTGGATTGTGAAAATCGAACGCTGCTCGAAATTTCTCTATTTTTGTTGGGGATCGTCGGATGCTGCCATTACCTTACAATGCAGTCTCTATAGAGTAGACTCGGTGTATACCCAAAGGGACCTCTAGATGCAGGAATAAACGCTCAGATCCGGGCCTTGCAAACTTTAAATAGCTCCCTTATTGCTCCGAGTACCTGCTTAGGCAAATTTCAAACGTGCTTGCACACTTCCGCTTACAGATATTTTCCTTCTTCATTTTTATACTATACGATTAATATTCTTTCTCATATATATACATACTGTAATATTGTATATGATATCAATGAGCTATATATTAACTAAAAAATAAAAAAAAAAAAAACATTAAACTTTTAAGAAATACCATTTTTCATTTTTTCTTCGTAAACTTTCCTGTAGGATATAATAAAGCTAAAATTATGTTTAATTTTCCAAGGGGCCAGTGATGATGAGAGGCTAGGAGCTATGTAACGGCAATAGCATCACGCTCCAGTGCCAAGTTTCGCTTTGTATTACTAATTACGTAATTAGTCTATAATTGCATATTACGCTTGATGATTATTCACTAATCAGCAATGTAATGATGAGACGTGGAAAGTTTACATATATATTCACGAAAGAATTGAAGAAAATTTGATATCAAGAATGGTTTAAAGCGAACAGCGAGAATTGGCAGTCAACGTGCAAACTGCCTGTGATAATAATAATTTAATGCATTCTGCGTAACATTTTTCCCTTTTCCCAGCTACTCGAAAAATTTCGATGCTATTCGCATCAATGGCACGATGATATTACCATACCGGAAACCTCTGACCTCGTTGAGCAAAATTGAAAGATTTATAATAACAATTTCTTGCCTAATAATTATTATTCCAACGTAAAAGCGTGATTCTCCATTAAAAGCTTTAGCGAATGAAATTTAATTGATCGGTTTCACTTTATTCGAGTCTTTCCTGTGCTATTCTACATATACTATGTACCAAAATCATTTACATATTTAAAAAAAACCATCTTTCCATCAGCTCCCCCCATTAACGTCGAAAGCCATTCTGATCAATTGGTTGGGAGCGAATACTCTGAGAACTGTAAAATCACATAACAATTCTGCATTGAAAGTTTAGAAAGAACCGGTTTTGTTCACGACCGACTAATTCCAAAAGCTTTGGCTTAGGTAATAAAAGATTTCTCTTGAAATTCTCTTGGCAACAATTGAAAGTCTCGGATATCGGACTTGTATTATACTGTGTACGGTATTGTGTAAAAAGAATAATTCGAGCAGACTCCAGACTTTCTATAAAATAGAAAATGAAGTGCAATTATGTAAAAATTACTGAAACAAGAAGTTTATCAATTAGGAATGTTAATTGAGGGACCTCTGAACGTTCAAACTGATATCCTTTCATCTCGAGCGGCTAATTACGAAAACGAGGGCAGAAAATATAGGTATACAGGGTGTAACTAGCAATTGTACGGTTTTAAGGGAGGATATTATCCAGGGCTGTCCGATCACTGTCCTCGAGTCTCATTAAGATCCGTGCATTGGTTACCGAGTTATGGCTGTTTAATTAAAGTTTGTGACGTCACGAAGCACGCGTCTAGCATATCGGTCATTAATTATATTCGGATTAGTATGGAAAAATATTTTGTTAAATTTGTGCAATCGTTTGGAAGGACTCTGTATACATTTAGGTTAGTTGATCTATATCGAATATCGCAGTTAGTAATCGTACAGGATTCGATTATTTTTATTTAAAGTCCATAGCAGGGTGAATTCAATATGCGGTTCATATAGAATTGCAGTAGCAGCAGCAGCAGCGTATTCCGTTTGAAAAGGGCGTCCTCGAAAGAGCTCGTTTATCTCGGCCCGTCCAATACGAATTTCTGCGCCGACCTGTCGAAAAGAGAATCGATATCGGCTCTATGTCTTTCCAGACACCCACCTCACACATTTTCACCTTACGTGACGATCCTTAATCTCAACCACCACGACTTATCCCCTTATCTCGATGCTTTCTCACTTTAAACGCATTCCATAACCGTTATAAATTATCTTCCATTCGCGAAAACCTTTAATTTGTACAGTGTACAATTCTTTTCTCCTTCCATTAATTGTTCGCTAAAATAACATTCGTGGTTTAAAAAAAAACAGTAAAAATAGTATAAACCCCTGTTTAATTGGTGCACGTGGACTACACTGTAAACGAGAAACGAACTGTGGTTACAGCGGTTACAGCTACAGCGACGTTGTCGACACTGCAAATAAACCAACCAGACTATATAAAGTAAAAGTTTCCAGCGGAAGAAAAGCGATTTAGCGCTGAAATCAGGCCTTGCGAGAGTGAAAGGGGTAACGCGGGAAAGAGTCGCTTGATCCTCTGAAATCACGATAAATTCGACCCATTATATCGCAGTGCTGGATTCTTTCAAAATTGTCAGTCCTTGGAAAAACTTTTCGACACAGCTTTCGTTTTAGAAGGAGCGTAAATCGGCCGGACTACGACAAAGAACTCCAATATAAATAACTTGCTCACTATATATATATATATATATATATATATATGTGTGTGTGTAATATACCTCCTAATATTTTCACATCTCGATGAATTTCCTGATATATCAGAACCCCATGGGCATTATTGCAACAAGAATGAAAAAATGTTAGTATCGAGAGCTATGGGTGAAAGTCAGGATCCTATGTATTTCATTTATATATATAAAATATGATCGATAAAAATTTTTGCTCCACACTTTGTCGTCGTTTTTGATATTCGCAATGGTGGATTTATCGGTCGATGAACCCTGGTATACAGGATAACGGATCTCGCCATTAGGGGACAACGGCAGTTGAGGAAATTTCCAGATCCGCCGTTGAAGCCGGTCGCAATTGGAAGGGATAGGGGAGTGATTGGCTATCCTTTTGAATCTGGAAATCATCGATAAAAGAGTGTATAAATAAGCGTGGGATATGCACGGAAATTTGAAAATAAATTTGAGAGTCTGCTGCTAAAGAAGATAGAGCACGGAGGTGGATCGGTTTACGATCGAAGCTTAGGCGTATATAGAAAAGTAGCGGGGATCAGGCACTGAGGAAAGTTGAGAGGGAAACATTTGCAAGTTCTCCTGGTGGCTAGGGTGCGGCGCGGCGATGGGGCTGCATAAATCTCGCGTTATCGCTGCACTTTTCGCGTTGCAACCCTCCGGTCTCTTTGCAATATGTCCTCAACCACCAGCCGACAAGACCGAACCGCCATTATTGCCTCGAGCCGCTTTGTTGCTCGTCATAAAAGAATCTATTACGATTTACGGCTGGATCACTGTCCCCATTCCCCCCCACCCCCCCCCCCCCCCTCCATACGTTCAGACTCTCCTGAAATCATCAAATCACGATAAAAATTCAATTCTCCACCAATACCTTTCACCAACTCCAACATCAATCTTTCTTTCGGTCTATATAAAATTTTAATAACTTTTTTCAATTACGACACGTATATTTCGCGAAAGCTATAAATATATGAATGACCAGTTGAAAAATAAAATTTCTTGTACTTTTTTTTGGAATTGTTGCGAAATTAAGTTTGAGCGGATTGCATGTTAATCGAACTTAGAATTGATCCAAAGAGATCTTTTTTTTGTTCTTTCGGTGGACCATTGGTTTGATCTGTTCCAATCTAATCCATGAAATGTTTAGTGTACGGTGAGAGCTAGTTGATATAGGCTTGTGTTCATCAACGTAAATTCAGTACACGATCAAATCTCGTGTAGGACTCCCGTACCATCTTATAATGGTACTAGTTAATAATTTAACGGTGTAGATAGTATACATGACTATATGAGTTAGCAAGCATTGATGTATACATCGACAAATACAATCTATGTATTATTATGGATGTTACGTCACTCCTGTAAATTTTGCATCATTGTTATGGATATTACACTAGAGTTCTATTGATGTACTGTTCCCGTTATCTTAGTCCATTGAACACGAAATCCATTTCATTATCCAACAATTGTGCAAGAATTCTGTAACATTAATTACAGCAATTTCTGTCAAACGCACGACTACTTTTTTGAGTATAATTTTTGTGCAAGCAAAAGGGAGCATTTCTACAGTATACGCCTCTCCATCGGATTTTCTGGGATATCCTTCTCCAGTGTCATCGTATAAGTTATCCCCGTGTATCATTTGTAGTGTTTGCGTATATGCGAACCAGACGCTCTTAAACTATTTTGCCTTCCAAGAATGCTCATCCCATCTCTCGCTCCCAACTGTCCCATACATTGCAAATATTTTTCACAACAAAGCGAAACTTTTCAGCTGACAAACTTGGGGAATTCATTCTACTTTGTTGATCAGAATGTGAGATCCGTCCGTTGGGAAAATAGAAGCGACCTGGTTAAAAAGGCTAAGTAGCTTTAAAATTGTGCAACTATACGTGCATTCGACGACGGATTTTAATAGTTTACAAGGCTGAATTAAACTTTTTGAAGAATTCGTTTTAGAAATACATTTGCTTTTCGTTTTTTAAAAGTGAGTTTTATGTCAGAGCGATGCAACATTTGGAACCTCAATTCAGAGTTGCGGTATCGTGGAATTTTTATCTCCCTAACTTGATTTTCAATATATATATATATATATAGGTACTTATACTGATAAACACTTGTGGGAGTTGAAGAGGGGGGACGAAAATCCCACGATATCACAGCAGCCTTTCCACCATGTGTATCTGGGGTTCCGCACGTGTTGTCTGATCATGAGTATATGAAAAAATTTACTGTATACCTATATTGTTTTTTTTTTTTTTCGTTAAAATAACATTTTTCTTTTTGATGATCATCCTATATCTATTCAGTTTGCATAGTATATGAATATCTTTTGCCTAAGAATCACATTTGCTGTAATGAGAAAATCTTCTATACCTGTTACACATGCTTAACACCGTATCTCGCTGTTTTTATGCGAAATAACATGAACGAAAATATAATTTTTGTAAGGTGAGTGTATTGTGTAAAATTACAAAAATCTTGCAAACTTTAATAAAAGTTTTAGGAACTTGAATTATGGCTGTGGTAAGAAAGTATCATGCACACGCTGGTCTGATCCAACATGTATCCATACTCCTTGCATATATGCTTCTCCTACTACGTCGACGTTCGAGATTATTAATCCAGGCTCTTTAAGTTTTCTCCAAATATTTTTCATAATATAAACTTATTTATACAAATGAAGATGTATTCTAAGTATATTGAAAGCTAGTTGGAAATATGTAAAATGTATAAAATGAGGATGGTTTGCATACATAATACGAGGTATTACGAGGTTGGACTATGATACTTGGCAACAATTTTCGAAATTTCAAATAAACTGCAATAAAGAATAACTAATGTTCATTCGGAAACTGGAATTACAGCAAAATGTGTGCATTATCTACAGTAATAAATACACAAGAATTCTAATTTATATTAGAATTTCAGATTGATTCGTAGTATCTTTTGTCTTTACACAATTCTATATCATGAGCAGTTAAAATATAAGTACTGAGGTGAAAATATATGTGTAATAATATACTAATGAAAAAACTATTATAATCCATAAGAAATCTTGCGCGTCAACCTTATCTGGGGTTTTTACTTTTATCCTTTTACCCGTTATGCTTCGACGTTTCTTTTATAGCGAGTTACCATGTAGCCTATATTTGGTGAAATAATTTTTGCAGCACGGTACATTATTTAACGATAAAAAGAGAGAAAGAGAAAATTCGTACCAGTCTCCTCCACTCTGAAAAACTGCAGCTTTATACAGCAGGTACAATACGTTTATTCTTTAACACAAAGGCACTTACCTACCTTACCTACCTACTTATAACGTTTAATATTCGATCGTAATTAATCGATTTCTCCCTCTTTATCTTATCAAAATTCATATTCTTCAAAACTGCTTCATTCACCCCCTTCGTTATCGTGTTCTTTTTTCGGAATTGGAGCTTTCTTGGAGAACCTACCCATTTACTCATCACCATTTTCATTGGCAATTAGCTAGAATCGATGCAAACTGTTTTGTCCAAGCTCATTTTACCCTCGTTTCTCCCTCATTTATCCTGACAGCAATTGTAACCTCTCAAGCTCCTTTGGTAAGCTGTAAAATATTGTAATCTTGATCAAGTTAATTTCGGTATAATTATTTTCTTTTTGAATAATTTTCGTTCTTTTATCATTCGGAGACAAGCAGACGAAACTGAAATTCCACATTGCCTGTTCTATTATTCGCTTGGAAGGATGAAAGAGGATGAAACTTGAGCAGGCATCGGTCTATCGACTGTTGTTGTTGCTGCTCGGTCTATGGATAAAAGCAGAATAATATTCTGCCTCTAAGCTGATCGAGAAAATAAAGTAAAACGACACGAAACAGTCTTATCAATGAGTTGGGGAACTGGGAAAATGTGGAAAAAACCTATACGAATGTTGAATTTCACATGCAAGCAGTGAAACGTGCTGTTTTGCTAGGAACAGAGTAAGTATACATATTTGCTCAAATGTTATAATGATTAATATTTCCATAAAAGACTTTTGATGGTGTGATGCTTCGAATATACATATTACCCATCTGCATTTCGTGGTGAAATTTATGTTGACGATCCATGTCGAAGCAGCATCTTCGTAAAAAGTTTTACGACCTTATTCAGAGATTTACAGCTAGCTAAAACAGACGATTCGATCCAGGCTTCTTTAAAAAGATTTTTCATATTTTTTCTAGCAACAATAATCCATATTAATACCCAGTAAAAGAAGGAAAGTATCTATCAAACGTTTCTCTCTCTCTCCCTCCTCTCTTTCCTCTTTTTCTTTAATTTCAGATAAAAAGAGAGAAAGAGCTTTTGTAGCTAATGAAAATTAATGAAATAGGCTGTAGAAATTCGTGGAATAACGAGAGTCGTTAAATAAAGGGTCTGGTGCATATTTGATTCGATTTCGTGGAAAATCGTAAAAGATTTTATGGCGTTTCTAACGTACAGGGATTCTTTTTCCAGACGATATCACTCTATCCGCCTAATCCTTGGTAATGAGAAACAGATAATGGAACGAAAACGAATGTCTTTGATAGTTTGCACCCAGGCTAGAAAATCTTCACGCTTTTTTTCCTCTCTCCAAAGGATTCGCGTAAAAATTTTCACGTTTCCTCGCCATTTCGTTAAAAGATTTGATTGATTAGAAATCGATTTCCAGGATGAAAACTTGATGAATAATTTTCGTGTAATTTCCGCCTAGCAAATTAATCATGATTCATCGATGTGTAGTATTTAGGGATATGAAGGAGTCCATAAATATATATAGGAGAGAGGACGAGGAATGGGATCTAATTGGTTGATATCCCGATGAAGCTAAGGAAAAAGGATGGAGCGGTGCCGATGGGCCGATGGTATAGGTATTACGTCGGATCGCTATCGTAAGATGGATATTGAAAAGTTTCAGGCTTCCTCTGAAAAACATGAAAAACAGAAGAATTTTCTCGCCACGAATGATCGAACGATCTTAAGATTAATCAGTAAGCTCTTTCATTCTGGAAGGTTTCTGAAACGATATACTATTTCCAGCAGGAAATTCACCTAGGTCAAAAGTCCCGAAGCAATTTCATGGAAGGAATAAAAAAAAAACCTGTTACATACGTCATATTATGCTCTCTCCTTCTGAAAAATATAATCGTCCAATAGGACTCGTGGTAGATCGTTTTGGAGAAAAAAATTGAGCTTTCGTTCGATACGAATTGAACTGGACGAGGAGTAGACGTGAATTATGAAGAGTAAATGTTCATATATTGCTCTGGCTAGTGTTTCTGAACAACGAAAATGGTTCTATAACAGTTTAACCACGCTATAGTTTGCGGAAGCTTCTCTCGACTGGAACCATAAATCCTGACGCTTCGCATTCTGTACAGGACGTCTCAGTTGAATAATAGTCACTGGCAGAATCGAGGTTCTCATGAATCAAAAACTGTTTCCTGCAAAATATTTCTACTTTCATGCATTATTAATTATCGTGTTCAAGAAAGCATATCGAGATCGAACTTTCAGTCTTGCCAGTTTAAATTTGCTATTTATTATATTCAGGAAGGAACCATGCAGCTTTCAAAAGACTTTTCTTATCAATTTTCGTTTGTTCGAGGCGTTCCGAGTTGTGGGGAAGGAGAGGATGAGAAAGGTGCACAGGTTTTTCATCGTGAAAGTGGCCAAGCAGAGTTGTAAACAATTTTCATCGATTTGCTGGACAGAACAATGGCAATATACCTGTGCATCGCCTCCGCGCAGTATTATAAACGATCGGAGCTCTCTCGTATAAAGTTTCATTTCAAGGAATTCAATAATCGCTTACATCGCAAATAACTGCTATCCATTCGGTTTTATAATACTTTGCGGGCGAATGACACCCCCATCCCCTTCCTCCCCTTTCATCTCTCTTTCTCTCTATAATACTCTATCTATACTGCATATATGTATATACTCTATCTATAACGTTATACACATTTCACATTCGAGATATCTCATATGTATAACATGAGGCAAGTTGCACTGTAATTTATGATTATAGTAAATTAGAGTATCTTTTTACTGTATAAATAAAAGAATAGAGACTTGGGTTCCCAAACAAACCATTGTTGCTTTATGGCTTCGAAGTCACGGATGCAATGACTTGAAACTTTGAAGTTACGTTCCTCTTTTCGAGTATCTCTTTGGGATGTTTCGAGTAAAAAGTCAGAATTATTACGTTGTTTACAGAACGGTCCATTGCGTAAAACTTTGGGAACAGTTGACGCAGCAATGGCGGAGAGAGAGAGAGAGAGAGAGAGAGAGAGAGAGAGAGACTGTTTATTACCATTTCCCATTCTCGTAATTGAATCGAGAATTTTCAAGATATTCGATAGTCGCAGAGAGTTGATAGTGTTCCTTAACATTCGTAATTTGTTGCCCCGTACTATTTACCATAATATTTTAGCAAAGTTAAGCACGCTGTTATTTTGATACCAGTTTCATGCTGCAGTTTTGCAGCAATGGTAAAGTTTCGAGAGTGCCACGTAAACACTATTTATACTAGTTTCCCTCAACATCTATGACAATTATATTTCTATTTTTTTTTTTACTCGTCGTCTTCAAGGAAGCAAACTGTACGAATGGACGTGGATGTTGGAACGACACTGATGACGCTTGGGGTGTCAGGCAGAAGAAGAGGGTGAAAAAGGTTTTTATTTCTGGCAAGCTATCGCTTATCAGAGGTGAATTTAGGTAAAATTGGAAGGAGCATTTTGGACTGGTGACAGAATAGCGTTGCCTAACGAATCGTTGGCCAGTGAATCGGCGAATGCAGCTCCCGAATGGCAAACGAAAAGGTGTCTTCCAAAAGCACCAGGGGAAATGCTGCGATACGAAGCTTTCTCGCTGGAACCGATCCAATTATCCGCTTCTCCTCCTACGTGAGCGACATTTATTTTACGCCATTGATTGCCCATAGATAATCGCAAGAAAAACCAACAAACTCGATGGTTCAATCAAAGCTTCGCGACCCTTGCCAACCCATTTGCCTGCACCCCCCCCCCCCCCCCCCCAACTTTTCTATACCTCTGACTCCAGTTCATACCTAGAATAACAATTATAGACGGATATAGTGGTCGATGATTGAAACTTGCTTTATCGTGCTGAATTTATTCACTATTTAGGACAAATTAAGATGATCGGGATCTAAAGATGCTTAAAAAGAATGATGAATTTCAGTCATTTATTTTATACTGAGACATTCGGACTGTACGAGTTGTATAAGCACATAATAAGCAATTATTATTCTTTTATTAAAATGAAAACGAAATTATTAGAATTCCTATTTTACCCCATACTAATGTAGTCGTAGAATTTTCTTATTTTTCTTCTTACCAAAAAAACTACGTGCAGCGATAAGAATAGTTAAACTGTAATTTGTTTGCTTAATTTTTTAGTTTTCCATTATCTAATAAACAAGCTCATGAATCGTTGGCAATCAACAGCCAAAAATGGCTGTAATTACATCTGACCAAAAGCAGCAGATAAAAAGTTTATTGTCTGAGAAAGCAATCATTGATGGTTTTACGGAGATTGCCTAGATTCTCGTCGACAACGATTAATTTTATTTACCATTCCGTTCGGTCCTGCGTGATCGTCCGCGAGCCGAGATTGAGTAAATTTCTAGATCGAACTGTTTGCTAACGATATTTATCTTGCCAATGCTTGACGAAGCGCGTGAATGAGAATGGCTCGGCTCGAGTGTAAGCTTGGGGATTTAACGGGACGGAGGAAGGAGTCGCATTGTTTTGGACCAATGAAACAGAATGAGTTCTCGATGACTCGTACATAGAGAAATCTCAGGCGAAACGCGTTATTCGAGCGAAACGATCGCCATTCACCTCGATCCGTTTGTTTTCCATCAAATCCTCTTACCGCTCCGCACGTACAATTACCAACGGGACACGACTCGTTGTATTAAAAAAAAAAAAAAATCTATTCTATCAGGAATTTACACGCCCCGGCGATTGGTGATAGTCTCCTATTAAACCGTCACTTGAAATCAGAAGCTGCCAATAAAAATAAGAGAAAGAAAAGAAGTAGGAATAGTGGTGGAATAACTCAATAAAAGATGAACCAGTGGAAAGTACTCGTAAAAACGACCATCGTGGATTAATTCAACGTGTTTTTGTCTTTCATGAATTTTATATTTCTGCATAACTGCTAAATTAAATTTCTAATTTCGTTAAGAAATAATCAGTCTTTTTGTTTATTTTTCACTGTGGAAAAATGTTTGGGTTTCTATTTACGATTATTTCTATCTTATTTATATTGTGATCAATTGAATCCTGTTTTAAAGGGATCTCTCAGTTAGATTTATAGGTAAATCTTATATACTCTCCGACAAATTTTCATTAATCGATAAAATATTGATATTATTATATGAATAATAACGACAACACAAACTATGGTTATCAAGATTTTTATTTTTACTATTCACAGTACATCGATTACGTAAAGACTGGCTTCTGTGCCCCTTCTTCCTTGTCCTGTTTCTCCTCTACTGAGGAGATCGCTAGGGGGGCTATGTGCCCCTTGTTTCCCTTTCAATCTGTTGATGTCAACAGATTATCGTTTACTAAGAAGCAGTGTTACATCACACGCAATGCTACTGTATATCGGCCTATGGCCCGTTTCGCTTCGATGGCTGTGCGGCATATTTTATTATTCGCTACGATTGAATAAGCTCATTCTGAAAATTTTAATGAAGCGTCGATAAATAAATAAATATATATATGATTTAGAACATCGTGAAGGAAGCATGACGTAACAGATGTTATATTAGCGATACTCCATTAATTTAGTGATTGGTTGCAGTTCGGTAATATATGGTACATAATGTGTTATGGAGTGTTATTTTCGGGAATATATACACGACGAGATCTTTTAATACTGCTAGTGGTGAAGATTTAATACAATTTGACGAAGGTTTGATGTAAAGAGTTGAAGAGTAATGTAGTTGCGTGCTGTAATTACACGTTTTTACGTGCTCCATAAATCTCTCGTTTCTGTCTGACTATTTTAACATAAAAGTCTGCAACAATTAAAGCAAAAAAGCTTTTGTCTATTTAGCCTTAATTCTCAGAAATTCCCACGTGTCTTTCAGTTATTTGTTGGAGCCCTTAAAAAATCCACAAGTAGTTTTAAGCGATTTCAGTTTACATTGAAAGTTCATTGGGCAATGAATGATAATAATTACAATCTTTTTGTCTCCTTTATAGGTTTCTCACTTTTGTTTGACTACTTTACCCCATTCGTGTGATATTCTAACTGAGTAGTGAATACCAAATAATATGTGTACATCGTTTGGACGTAGTTTAATGATATTATATACAAGAGGAGTATAATCGACGAGATATTTGCATACTAGTATAGACGTTAAGACAGAATATAATTGGATGAAGATTTTAACGTAAAGGGATGAGAACACGCGCGAGCATCTCTAGACGAGTTTGAATGCATCTTCATGATGGTGCAAACCTAGGTGCAGATGCGTTCTTGGTACATGAGTGTCCTCTCATAATTTAACCGTGGATTGGAGGAGGGGGGGGGGCGGAGATAGAGAAGGGCTCTTCTCTATGGAGACACTTGCGAGTAAAATAATATTGACCACAAACCTAACGAAACTACCTCAACCCTCCTTGTCATGCTTGCTTAATGAACCATTTAGTACACTCAAGGACCTCTTTAGTCAAAGTTCAACTGACCCGCTCTAACCTTCATTCATGGTATACTTTCACACTTCTGAAAATCTCGGTCCTCTCTCTCTCTCTCTCTTTATAAAACTCACCCCTTACTCAAATTTCAATGTTTGTTAGACTATCAATAAATACATATAATAAATTTTGATTTTCTAAATAAATGTAGTACCTGTATTTAGAAAATAATTTAATCAGTCTCTCGGAATTTAACCATACTATTTTTAGCGAAGGTATTCATTCGTCAAAATTCAGTCTTTTCTTTTTATCAAATAAAATATTGAAATTTTACGGAAAAAAAACCTTATGATTGATCGAGTTAGAGAAAATTTTTGTAGAAAGTATTTAATTGAAACACAAATATTATCATCTCAAAGTTGGTGGTTTCTTCGTAGTAGTATTGTGATTGAGTAAAAAAATGAATCAATAAACTGTAGGGTAAATAAATTGCAATGAACAGCAGAACGTCCGAAGCCGTCAGTCACGCTCTATTCAAAGTTTCGCGAGTTTCCGAGTAACGAAATCTGAGAGACTTTCGTGGTTTCTGTTCACAGATTTAAATTGTATCAACGTAGCGTTGGCTTTGCCATAAGAATTACTCTCAACGTTTCAAGACTCTGCGTGCATCAACCCGGAAATCCCTCTGGCTTTGTTATTAACATTAATTTGCTATATTAACTTCGTCCTTGTGATAAAAGCTGCCATTCCCCGAGAAACTAATCAAAGAAACTTGTTGGTAGAATCAAAATATCCTCCACCCGATAAATAATTGATGTGCTAATGGATCAATTCAATTTTCATAATTTTATTACCTTACCCTTTAATCTTGACATTTTTAATCACAAATAATTGTGATTTGGAACAAAATATACATTGCTCTCTGTTTGATCAAGCAAATTATAAAGCCAGACAATTCATTTTTCAACGGTTTTAATATTTGTTTCATTAATTGTTGTAACTTATCACATTTTGGCACTATGTAGAAATCGCATTATTACGCGAAATTATTGACTTATGAAAATGATGTTCTAATTTACTCAAAAAATTGTTTTCCGTAATATCAATTAAGAGTAAATATTGGACGATTTTTCACAATCTGTTTTCTTGACGTTTGAAATGATTGTTACTTTAAAAAGCATTTGTTGTATCAATAAAACTTAATATAAGTACAATTAATACGATTATAAAGAAATTGTCCAATAACGGCTATAATTAATACTACATTTAATTGCAATATTTATCCGAGGTTGAAGTAGTATCTCGATAGTGATATTTTTTTGTTTTTCGTCAAGATACTAGCGTTTTTTTCTCTTCGATTAAATCATTTTTATATTTTAATTTAAACAGCCTCGCTTGTACGCGCACCTCGATCAATGCATTAAATTATTAATCAACTTGCCACAAACCAATAAATCCAAAAGTCCATCTACTTTATCAATGTTAAGCCATATATTAATTCCCACTAAAGTTTACCACAAAAACAATCAATATAGAGATCGAACTTAAAAATTTTTGGAAAATATTAGTTATAATTAATCGAAACAAAAATGAAGATACAGTTTTGTATTTAAGCTCTATAATATATAGTATACTAGAGGTAGATATAGTAGCAGAGTGTATTTAAAGAGTATTAACAAAATTTAACGAAAAAGATTAATTGACGCTATAAAATAAAGTAGTTACTGGGTAGGCTTTTTTGTGAAATTAATTGCAGCGTAAGAATTACGTCCTGCATTACCATGATTGATTTATTTCGCGCTGCCGAGCCACCTAGTGCATTAGCTATATATATACATATATATACACACACACACACATATATATATATATATATATAGAGAGAGAGAGCAATGGAAAAAGCAGGGAAAAAATGAACGGCTGGAAAAGAGATGAGAAGGTTTTGGCGAGAGGCTCCGCGTTTACCGAACGGTTCTTTATTTCGCAAATCCTTTCACGATAGTCCATTATTCCCGAGTGCTGTACTGACAGGATTTACTCGTCACGATATAATGCCGAGCATTGTTCCCCGTCCTGATAACTGCTTTCAGCTCTAGGACAGTCAAACTTTTCTCCCCCAACTACCCCTATAATTTCTGTCAATGGGACTATACTAGAAAATTCTCACTTTAGAATGCTCCCTCGTTGAATTTCTGAAACACTTTAGTACATGCTCCGAACTACTTATACGAAATCGATGAACGATTGCCAGCAGCGACAGAAAAATCGATACACCGAGCGTGTTTACTGCTGAGTCTCATTTCTGGCAATTTTTTGCTGACGAAATAACCGAGTTATTGGCTCCGCGGTTCTTAGGATTTTTCGAAAAATATTGGTGCACGTTCGAGGTTCTTGGAACCCTCTCCAAAGGAGCATTTTATGCACGGAACAACGAACGGCATGGCCTATGGAGACGGTTGCTTTTTAACGAGAATATTCATCAGCATCGATGAACCTCATGATTTTTCTAGGACGAAGAGAGGAGTATCGCTGATCTGGCCGCGACAGAATTGCCGGATGAGGGTCAGCATTGTGCAACGGCGGAAGATGTTGGACCATTGGACAGCTCGCGATTAACTTTGCCAAGGACTTTTGCAAACTTTCACAGCCACTTGTTTTTCCTTCTCACCCGGGCTGACGTTAACCGATCGGTAATAATGGATGGAAATAACTGCACGTCGAGAAACGGAGGAAGAGGAAAAAGGGATGTTAGCTTTTGATAACGTAAGAAAAGGGAGGAGCCAAAGTGCAGAGGACCAGTGTAAGAATCTCTGCTGCAGGAGGCTGCCAGAATAAATATAAGCAAAAAGTTGGGAAAAAATTAAACTTCCTGCCAAATTGTATAAAATACGTTAAGGATCGAAAGGAGGGATCACAGATTTTATGCACTCTGGTGCAAAAGTAAGGCGAGTCGATGCTTGGTATGCCAGCCAAAAGCTGTAATTCACGTTATCATGTTCGTGGCCCGGTTCCTCTGCTTCTTCTACTTTTACTGCTTCGAGAGGTTTGGATGTTTGCTTGACAGACGTTTTTGAATGTACAATACGATTCGCGTAGCTTCGTTGTCACAATGGAGTTGGTGGTACAGTGATATCGAGAGGAGAAAGGAAGAAATGGTACGGGAGACTGGTTCTTCCTGCTAGTGTGTAGCCACTTATCAAGAGTTCTCTCGATCTCATTCTCACTCCTCCCCCCCCCCTCTCTCTCTCTCTCTCTCTCTCTCTCTCTCTCTCTCTCTCTCTCTGGAACCCTCTCATCGAGCTGCTGACACTTCAGACCTCGCTAAGCCGATGCTATCGACACATTTCCTCTGCGAATCCTCGCTCTGCATCGATTCTCAATGGTTACCTACTCGAATGCAACGCGCATTAGCCGGCCAATGGAGGCTCACAATTATATATATGTGTGTATATATAGTTGCAAACCGAAATCTGCCTTCGACAGAGACTCCTTTTAAACAAATACCCTTCCTCCCTCTCTCATTACTTCAGCATTGGTTTTTCTACTTTTATAAAGAACAAAACTGCAAATTCGACTATCACTGGGACCACTTGTTTTCTAGACGGAAATCCAGCTGCGTGATTGGTTCCCAAGCTTGAATAATTGAACGAACATTCAGACACACTCTTGTTCCGCGAGATAATTTGATCAAACTCTTTGGGGGATAATATAAACGCTTCACTCCCACTGGTAAACGGTGCCTTTCTCATCCGTAACATTGATAAATAATAGAGATTCGACTGATTAAGCAGCTGAAGGATGCGCTCGAATCCATACAACTCCGATATACTTTTGGAAATGTGTAGCAGCGAGTGTGGTAGGAACATTGCTGTAACGTCGAATTCCCGAGAGTTACAAGACAAAGGAGGAGTGGCTGGCGCGAGAAGGAAACTTTCAGAGTTTCAAATTCCACTACATTGAACATGAAGCAGCCAGAACTTCAAAACTTGCTGAACAATTTCTCGACATATGGCAAATAAGCCACGGAACAGCGAAAGGGAAGTGGTTGGGATAAAGAAAGCAAGCAAACGAGGGGGATATGTTGGATGCGAGAGAGGGTAGTAACCAGTCATTGGGGGATAGAGATTGGGTGACATTGAGCATTATCAAGGCTGAGATGAGATGTGAGGAATAAAAGCTGAGAAGGTGTATACCGCAGAAGGAATAATTGTGGATTTCGACGAATCACCCACACGCACACACGCAAGCTCTCACATTGATCAGTCGAAGGATAAGAAGGCGCAGCCAAATTAGCTGCTTTATCTTCGGTTGTTTGGTTGTCCTTGAATTAGCGCGTATCTCTGCGAAAGTAAGGATCTATAAGAGGACGACCTTGAAACAGGAGTAAGAGATCGATAGGGCCGAAGATCTTTTTTGGACGCTGATTTATCGTGGTGGCTCGTGAAGCCTCGATGACCTTGATCTTGCGAGCATGAAGCATCTATCGGGGTCACCGACACTCGAGGTTGCTATGGCGCTCTTCGGCATGGTCTGGTTGCTGCGAGTTCGCTCGGAAATGCGTCGGTGCTCGAAATGTCGTAACGAGGAGATGTTCGACGCACAGCAACAAAATCAACAACACCAGCAGCATCGTCATCTTCAACAGTGCACCCTCTCCCAGGCCACCAGTCTCCTACACACACCAGACGATGGCGTCACTTCCTCCGCGAACACTCTCTTCACTTTAGACACCCCTGGTGCTTCGGCACCACCCCCTGCAAGCTACTGCGAAGTCCATGGATATGTTCAAGCTAAACAAGGTATTTATATATATATATATATATAGGTATACCAACAGTATAATGGCATATCGATTTTCCCTTATTTCGATATTAATTTATTTCTTTCCTTCTCCCACATTATTCTCTTTCCATACCAAAGTCCTTGGAAGGACCCCTGCACATATTTATATACATATATATATATATATGTTTTAAGCTCACTGCTCGTGGGAATTTAAACTATGTACGAGCAGTTACCGAAGCTTACCCCACTATCTTTTGAATCAATCATGCCTTGTTTTCCTTCCATGAATTTTCCTATTATACTTGTAGTTGGAGCATTAGTCGAATGTACTCGTGAGATTATTCTTGATTAATTTCTTTGTACACACAAGGCACTATTTATCCACCCATCCACCCATCTATCTCATACTCGCATACAGTGTATCCTGATCCTTGCATAATTCCGACAAAACACTGTGAATCCAGTCTCAAATTGGCTTAAATAATTCCTGCAGACCTTGTCACCCATAAATCGATTTATATTCACTGCAGCAAATGACCCGTGGGAGTGCATGGATATTATGTAGCAATGCGGGATGGATTTGACGACTTGTGCATGATTCCGTGGCTCGTGGCAAACACTCGAAAGCCCTAGGCTTCGAGCTATTATTGCCAGGCCAGAAATTGGTTTATTTTTCTCATTCTCTCCTTCCATGAGATACGTGCAAGTTAGTTTGTAATTTTTATTCTTAAATTTTCTCTTATATATATATGTGTATATACTCGTAGCCTCTATTTGTTTGTTAGAGGTGAGCAGGAACGTAGGAGCAGTGTTTCATTGGTGAACGAGAAAAGTTGAGGAAAGTAAGAACGAAGCGACGAAGTAGTGGTATATAGCACAGGACTCGCTTATCAGCAGCTGTCTACGCTCGCGGACGTAACCGTATTATGTCGAGGGTGCTTTTGTTTAAGGTTTCCTGTGGTCTTTGTGCTAACGTTCTCATTGTTTATACCTTCGATGGAAAAGAGCATCTCCCTGAAAAGCAACCTTTAAAATACCTCATTTCCCTTTTCCCATTGCACCTGCATCTACCCAATCGTTATACGCTCACTCTCAACTCTCCTCTTTTTACGAAACTCCAATTTCTATAATTTACCATCTTCTTGTATTTTTTCGATGGAACTCGAAGCTCTTTGAGGCGATAAAATAGAAACTGTATTACAGGTTGCACGGCAAATTGAAAATCAAAGATTCAATTCGGAGGATAGCGAAGGTTTGCACCATCCGAGATATTAGATATTAATTCCAGTATATAACCCTTCAACTACAACAAATCGCAAGTTGATTCGGTTACTGGATCAACCTTCGAAGCCTGTTCTTTTCACAAAATTCAAAGGTCTAATTCATCACTCGACAAATTCTTCGACTTTTGAACATTTTTTTTTTTCGAAATTCAAAGTTTTTTGAGACGATAAAACGGAGCAGCATTACAGGTGGCGCGACAAATTGAAAATGGTTTTGAGAAGGCCAGAGGAGTAGAGAATGGAGGATTCGATTCGTAGGAATAGGGGAAGAGTAATCTTACTGATATTCGTGTTAGAGCTGCATCCGCAGGCCGAAGACTCGAATGCGCTTCTGGCATTTTCCTAAGTGGCGTAATGGCCTCACAAACGCCACTATCGATAAAACTTGAATAAACCTTAAAGCTTTCTCATTCATCGATATGCTGGAAATTCCTCTGGCAGCTAGACTCTCTAATATAATAATTTAAATGATTTATTTACACTAACTGTAAATAAGTAAAATATTACAAGCTTTGGTGCATTACTCGTATTGCAAGCTAGAATATTTATCACGTTATGCGTACATGTATATTTATATATATATATATATATATATATATATAGTATATTAAGTATAATACTTGCGGTACACCATACGAAAGCGTCCGTATGAAGATTAATTTGACACGCGAGCGTGACCCGAAACACAAGTAGAACAATTAGCCATCGTGTTGTTCAGCTAAATCGTTGGTTGTCTCGTTTAAACGTATAATGTGACCAATCGCCATTATTTCTTCATTCCTTAGCAACTGTTAATAAGGATTTCATGGGTTTATTCATTTTTTTACAAAATTTCATTCTTTTGTATAATTTTGCTCGATCGTATATATATATCGATTACTAGAAGAGAGAGTTCCTTATATATTGTCTAGACGCGAATTGATTGGATTTTGATGGGGAGCTTTGGGGAGTCTTGCTCGACAATTGGGCAAATATCTAGCCAAGGGAGCTGAGCCGAGGAGGGTTGAAGAGGGTGTAATACGGAGTAATAGGTACTCGATCGTGGTGGATTGACGCGCCTTGTCTTTTCAGACGGCGTTATTAAGACCACCATTGTCGTCTCCTCGACCTTCTCACCTTCGTACCGTTCCACCACCAAGAGATTTCATTGTTCGATCGTCCAGAACAATTTTGTCCCCTTGGTCAAATCGTTTTATCCATCGTCCTCTCGTCCTCTCTCCCATTTCGATCGAGTATACTATATATATGTATACTATTATACTATAGCAGAGCCAAAGTGAAAAGAATCCTACTAGCTGGACATCCTTGACCGATCCGATATCTCTATCGTAAATGAAATCCACGAGTACCGTCTATCAGTCGTCGATGTACAGCCGATCATCCGAATTAATTGAATTCTTCTCCTTTTCTTTTTCATTGAAAAGGTTGGCTGACATCGTCCTATTGCATTAGTGCGAGCTGTAGGAAGGTCACTTCTCTGAAAGGTGATTCCTGATAAATTCCTCGCCAACTCATTAATAAGGGACTGCAGTTATTTACGAACTAAGCTATAATAAATAGAGTGTATATGTGGTTGTGATAAAAGGGTGGAAATGCAATGGCAATTTCTGGATTAGTCACTATAGCCAGAAAACCAGTTTCAATTTATCTTATCATTCTGGATCCTATCACAGACACTGTGAGACGTTTGGGAAAAACTCTGTGCCAGATGACACTCGGTATTTTTGTTGGTTCATTATCGTATAGTGTTGATGAAACTGAACGTTTTTATTTTGCCATTTTTAGGTATACTTATTAGTCGAGTTTGTTTGAAAAGAAAAAAATTTTATTATTTTTAATGAAAAGAGTCACACATTGGTTCTTATAAACATACGCATTCCAGTGATATAGTTTATCTGCATATTCTAAACTTTGCTAATGACGTCACCAAAGTGAGAAGTATAAACGAAAGACACGAAGATTTCTTTGGGAAGAAATTTACAAATTAGATTATTCAACAGGTTCTCCGATGGCATTAAATAAGATTCGTAGAGCAAATTGATGTAAAACTTGTGTAGGTGTAACATAGCATTATAAATAATTATATTATTTTTGCTAAAGCACTTTGAAGCTTCTATTAATAAACTATCCCACAAAAAACAAGCTTCGCTTGTAAAAAAAGGACAGCAAGTACATAAGTCATATCTAGCATGATTAATATATAATAATATAAAGTATTTTAATTAAACAAAATAGTGAAATCCAAATGTTAGGCAAGTATAAATTTTTACCATGGCGAAAATTGAAATTTGGAAAAAAGTAAATAGTAATACAAAAATTACTTGCCGGGCCCGTAATATTCATGTGTAAGTCGTTATCTTGGTATATAAACGTTGCTTCTCGTAAGTTATAAATGTGGCTATTTAATATGACTGTATAACAGGCCCGGCAAGTAATTTTTGTATTTTTATTTACTTTTTTCTAAATCTCAATTTTCGCCATGGTAAAAATTTATACTTACCTAACATTTGGATTTCATTATTTTTTTTAATTAAAATATTTTATATTATTATATATTAATCATGCTAGATACGACTTATGTACTTGCTGTCCTTTTTTTACAAGCGAAGCTTGTTTTTTGTGGGATCTTATAACGTTTTGTAAGATATAGGAATTAAAACTAAAAAATTTTTTAACTAATTCAATCTACAAAATATTTTCCAATGTTGTCATCGTTCGATAATGTAACTTTTCAATTCGAGATATTAATTTATTAATCTATTAAATAAAATACAAAATATTACAATGATAAGTTCTTATCATAATTACACTTTTAGATGCATTTAACATAGGATTCAATGACTGTTTGAATTATATTTTCAACATCTTATACCCAAAATCACCTTAAAGCTCTTCACTTTCAAAGACTTGCTTCTAAATTTACCTCTAAATCCACCTATTTCTTAAGTGTTACACTCACTATCAATTTTTTATTATGGCTCTTTCTTTGGTAAACTGGTGCCATTTATATATTCTTTTCATTAATATAAACTGTAAACTATATACCAGTTAATGCAATGGAAGTCTATGTTTTTTAGGTATACTGCTTTCAGTTTCCTGAAGTTACACACCGTATGCTCTATTACATGTGAAATATTGAAATCATGAATTCCTTTCATATTTACATATCTACATGATTTTATTATAATTTTCATCAACTATGTGATTTCTAATTCCAAAGTTGTATGCCCAAAATCACCTGCATCACTTTACTCTCTAGGATTTTCTTATAACTCATATTTATCCATCATTTTCTTAGCTGTTACCCTCAATATCAACTTTGATTTATGGCACTTTCTCCAGCACACTAGTGCCATTTATATTTTCCTTTTATTAATATAAATTAGGAAATACACCAATTCATACAATGGATGCCTCTCTTTATTAAATATACAGCTTTCAGTTTCCTAATTTTATTCACCGTATGCCTTATCACATGTAAAATATTGTAATCGTGATCTCTTTTCATATTTACAGATCTACATGAGTTTGTTATAATATTCAATAACTGTTTGATTTCTAATTCCAAAATTGTATACCCAAAATCACCTACAAGCACTTCAGTCTCAAGAATTTGCTTAGAATTTGATCCCTTTTTTTACCATTTTCTTAACTGTTACTATCAATATCAACTATGAATCAGGGTTCTTTTTCAAGCAAACTATATAGTGCCATTTGTATTTTCTTTTCATTATTATAAACTAGAAAATACACAAATTAATGCAATGGAAGCCTCTCTTTTGTGGATATACTGCTTTCAGTTTCGCGAAATTATTCACTGTATATTCTATTGCATGGAAAATATTAAAATGATGACTTCTTTTCATGGTTTCATTTCTATATATATAGATGATGTTATCCTTATATTTATTATGTAATTGACTTATATATTTCAAAGAGTTTATGCCCAAAATGACCTGCAAGCTTTTCACAATTAAAAATTGGCTTCCAAATTTTTTAATTTCTCCACCTTTTCCTTAGGTTTAACTCGCTCAACATTAACTTTGCATTATGGTTCTTTCTATCGTAAACTGGTATCATTTCTGACTTCTTCTATTAAATATTACAGCTCAAGCCTGCACAATGACACAATAAACACGTTATTGTAATTCAATCTGAAATAAAATCTCACTAAGTACCAAAAAATATGTTACATATTATAATATAAAATTAAATGTTATTCTTATAAAAAATTAAATTTGAATAATTTTTTTGGAGATAATAATAATTTCTTTCTATTCTAATTAGGGAATCTTAGATAAATATTTGATTTTAATACTTTTTTATATTATACTTGAATATTAAATAACGATTAGAAAATATTCATCTACTTTTCTTTAATCGTAGTAATAAGAAAGTTTTATTGTCTCCTGGAAAATTGTTTGTGTTTGTAATAAACAGAAACTGTTATTGTCTCATGGAAAATTATTCTTATATGTGATATAACCTATCGGGCAGTTGAAATCCATATGAGTTTAAAGAAAAGAAAAATTTAAACATAAATTTTGTTAATGATTTCCATACCTGGATGTTTAGCATATGTTTATCAAATATCTTAAAAATTTCATTTAATTAATATGCTCCTGATAATCTCCGATACACATAAATGTTGAAAGTATACTTCTCCTTGGCTCAGTGTTGAAAATATTAATCTTATTTCATCCAGTCAGGTCTATTATCCTCAGCAATGAAAATAGAAATGTTCTATCTCAATTTATCTGAAAAAGAAATTTCACAAAGTACCACAAAGTATATTAACATCCTGTATTGTAAAATATAATGTTATACTTATTTAATAATTGTCGACTCCTTATATCATTATTATTCGAATTTATTTATCATTTCGAAAATTTAACGCATTCACTAACATAGCAATAATTAACCTCACTGTATTATATATAAATAACCTCACATTACAATTGACAGTTAACAGTATTCGCCGGATTCATTATATCGATTACATCGATTTTATTTGATAGTTCAGAACACTGGTTTTGTCGTTGAGTATAACCGGTTGCCAACACTGAGAAAAAATGACGTCATTTTCTTTAGCGGTCAACTTCAGCCCGAGACATACATTCAGGCTGGAAAAGAAGAAAATTATGGAGAAGAATCTCAATTTTCAATATACATATATACTATAGCTAACCGAGTATAAGATCTCTGGATTGCGTGAACCGATTTTGATGTTCGTGAGCTCAAATGAAAGCTTGTTCAAAACCATTTTAAGGAAAGCTTTATTTAAATCGTCACAATTGATCATTCATTGAAATAAATTGGTTGAAAAGTTGAGACGGCCAAACTTGCTGTATAAGTTACACGGTAGTGCTCGGCAGTACAGACATGTCATTATCTACTTTTATATGTACTTGCCGTCGAGACACTACCGCGTCTCTTCATAAATTTATAAACGATACAGAGATGCGTTACTCTAATTTTCTATTGTATAGCCGGGGTATAATTTAAGCTAAAGCTATATAATCTGACTTTTAGTATAATAATTCAAGCTTGCGATTCAGGATGCGCTGCTTTTGTGCTAGATTTTTCTTGAATAAGAGATTAGCAGTAATGGACAGCAGTTGTATATGGGATTAAAAGTAATTTATTTGGCGAGATAAAAAAGTGAACAAAATTGACGATTTGTCCATTGTTTCCTTTTGCTCGAGCTATATACATATATGTATAAAACTGCATACTGTACGTAGTGTGCACATGTAGATGTATGTGCACATTATGGAGAGGGGATGTGGGGGGGGTTGGAAAAATGGCTTTTTGGGGAAAAGTATGGGGTAAGCGAAGTAAACGGCTCACTGTTATTTGGATGGAAGTTAACTGGAGGTAATTAAGCTGTATCGCAATTGAAAGCACTAAAGCTTTGGCGTTGGATCAAATGCCTGCGAGTGCTTGCACTTGTTAATTGCTAAAGGACGCATACGGGTGGAAAAGGGAGGGTGAAACAACCCCTCTAAGCGAGAATAATTTTGGCATTTCCAGCACGGTGTGCCCGCAGCTTCCTCCTTTTCCTTCATTGCATTCTCGCTTGTGTTCCTCGCTCACCTGTCTATTCATCTTTCCCCTCGTGTTATACTAGAGAGCTTCTAACTGCGGTCAAGCCCGCAGTTGATCCGAAAGTTTGCCAAAGTCAAAGTGGCTCAGTCTTCTGTGGACTCAATGTTATTTGCTGCGATGTATGTATCAAATGTGTACAGGGTGGGGGTAATATTCCAATCCCTTTATGGAAAATATGGAGAATTCTTTTTCAAATGAAAACTCTTTGATTTCAAAGGGATTTTAACTGCATTAAATAAATATACATATGAATTTTCTATACATGCATGTGTGTGTTTACATTTAAAAAGATCCTTTGACTACTATGTTATAGCCTTGGTACCAAAGCTTTCTTATTTACTTAACCTTGAATAATTTTCCAAAGGTTGGACTATAAGGTCGTGCAATTTTATTTCTTAAACTCTGCATCTCGAGAGTTTTCCGAAAAACTCTATTGATACCTATACCATTTTTAATGCGTATGTGAAAAGTCAAAGACTATACTCTCATTACATCAGAAAAATTCATATGAAAATACAATTTACAAAATTAAATGGTACTTTCTTGCAATACAGTTTTTCGAAAGCTCTTAAAGTAGAATTTTCCATAAAACAAAATAACTATGATACAAAGTTTTCCTTATTTTTAAAACATTTATCCAACTTCAAGTCAGTAACGAGTCTCCTTAAAAATAAAAAAATTGTTATTCGAAAGAATCGTTCAATGTCTCTCCAAATATTTCCTTGAACGAATTAAAACGTTCCACCCTATATATCACACAATACACAACGTTTTAATTGATTTTTAATTTTACATTCACAATACACGACTCGTTATCGCGTAGCTGCTAGAAAACTGATAATGATTCTCGTGTTTGGAGAATCAGTGTGAATTGCCAGGGAGTATCTGTGAACTTATATGTATATGTAGGTATAGGTATAGGCGTTGTCTTCATTTCTGTGTCAAGGGGAAAATACGAGCAGCAGCCTTTTGCTTATGCAGCGTCAACGCCGTCAACTCCCCAGCCATGCGTTTCATCTACATGGCTCTCTGTTTATACAGATGACACACACATTTATACTACACATGTATATATAGCGAACCCGTATCAGTTACTTACAGAGCTTTGTTCGGTAACGGGTAACGGTGTGTGCAATGTTGCCCGTGTCAACTCTGTTCCGTTATCCGTGCGACTATTACATTACAGCACACACACACACACACACACACACACATCCACATTGTCCCGCGTGCCTCTGTCCACACAGGGCCAAAAATACCTTTGCTAAAAGCCTCTTGAAAAATTGACGAAGCTCAAAGTTTTTCCTCCGGATCCTCTTAATCTTCTTACCTACCATATCCGTGTTGTCAGAAAAAATCTTTCTCAACAATCCCGTTAAAATCCTCGTAACGTCAATATGAAAGTTTTACCGAAAATAACCAAGTACCGAAGACTAGTACAGAGCCAGTTGGGAAGATGGTTAAAAATTTCAGAATTTCCTAAGTAGACTTTTCATTCATTTATTATTATAAAAGCTTCTCGAGGATTTGAACAGACTGAATATTTATGTAAATTTTCTCTTGTTTAGGTAGAAAAGTCTTGCAAGTTTAAGTATCCTGCATAATTAAATTTACTTTGAAAATTCTAATTGTCGGCACTTATCTCTGTGTAGCGGGACGCAGTATAAAGGGGAAATAAGGCTTGAAGGATAAATGGGAAAAATTGTGCTTGGTAGCTGTGGATGGCCCGAGGGCCTTTTCAACAGTCGGAGGAAAGAATTAGAAATTATTTAGTGAGATAATGTTTAATTTTCCGGACCAGCTGGCAGTCTTTGAGCAAGAGAACGCAGCAATGGTGCGAGAAATGGAACGAGAGAAAAGATAATTTATGCTCGACGTGGAAGCATTCGCGCAACTTGAGGCCTTTCGACGAATATCGCGTATTTCGTCCGTTAAACTCTGCACCGTAACGCGAAAATATCGTTGTTGCTTGTCGCGAGGGACCGGACACGAAATATCATCTAACCTAACCTGAATGTTGAATTTATATATATATATATATATATATATATGTATATATCGCGAACCTCGCGCGATTCTCCAAGGAGACCACTCCGAATACAAGTGGTCCGATCGAAAGATTACCGCGGTGACCAAATCTCGACTAAAAGTCTGAGAAAAGGTGATACGATTGATGGAGGTCAAAGTTCGAGGGCTGACCCGGCTCGAGGTAAAAGAAGACATGGAGGATTTTCATGGGACTCCTCTCGTTCTCCAGCTGCGGGAACATCGCGGAATAAAAATGAGCAAATGTAATGATTGAACAGGAGCTTTCCAAAGGAGCAAAAAACTTAAGGTACAGGAGTTCAAATATAATCACAGATTGGATATATGGAAATGGCGAAAGTTCCCGCCCCGAGTACGAGAAAATGTGGAATTTAAATGACTTTCTTTCCGGTCTTTTGAATTCCCTAGATTTCTAGTAGTTTCGAGTAAATAGCACTGGGTCTTTAAAAATTCTCATGGATGGGATCTCCCGCGTTTATCCTATTTGCAGTAGATGAGGAATTCCAAGAGAGATATGAAAATGTTATATATAGAAAGAGAGGGAGAGGGAAACAAGAGATTGGAAAAAAGGACAACCGACGAGAAAATTGTGAAAAGCTGCTTAAAGTTCAGTTTGCGAAATATGCGTTTTTCGCTAAGTATAATCTTTCAGCATTTTACGCAGCTGTTGATAGGAATTAGCGATGCTCCCAATTAGAATAGTGAGAGTTTGCCGAGGTTCGCCATGCGTTGATCCCGCTTCTGACCTTTGCTATCTGGCGACTGTTCCGACGAGTCGAGCGAGTCCGAAATGAAATTCACTTTGATTAGATATTTAATAGCACACGGTTTCCCACTGCAGTGGAGTAAAAGAAACGAAACGTTCAGAGATTTTCCATAGGGTATGCGATTAATTTCTCTGTATAAACTCTAAAAGGCTGATCGGACAAAAATTAATTAGCACTCTTGGCTAGAAAATTCTTAGGGATTAGCGAATTAATCCTCCAAGTTGAACTATTACTCTGTATAGCCAAGCGAGGCAGTTAAGATGCCTCGGTGCACAAACGTAAGAGAACGTTCGTCTTCGTTTTTCTTCGTTACCATCCTTATATAAGTATATATAAAAGATATAAATTTTTTTATAGAACAAACTATCTTTTATTTGCATTCAGATAGGTCTTCTAAAAAATTTGATATATTTCTTATAGTTACCAAGTTAAATGAAGTTTTATATTCTACCTCTGGGACGTCTTACGAATGCCTCACCCTATACAGGATATAGTTTTACCGATTTGTTCAACTACAATCTAGCCAAGAAGAATATTAAAATTTTACAATGATTTTTAATTAAGGTCTGGGGGTATAAAAATAAACAAAAGTTTGCTTCTTAGAAAATTCATTGCTCGATCCCAATTTTCAGATTGATATAGAATTAATGGTACATCCAGTCGAAAGTGATATTCTCATCGCAGCATTGCGGATATCGACCACGCAAGCTCACACGCGAACACGCGTCGTAGGTCGAATGGCAAGAGGCTGGTAATCCGTTTAATTTTCCAAACAAAGCAGAAGGATGATTCGTATCCTCGAGCAAATAAGCACCAACTTGCTTTTGCAGCTTTTGACTTTGTTCCAGTGAGAACTTTCACCTATGATTCAATCTATTTCATTATATCTACACGACTGTTTACTCGTGTTTCCCTGGAAACTTCAATCGTAAGCTTTTATCCCTTATCCCCCTATACATCGGTGCATGTGCGAGTAAATGTCCCCGCGTTACCAGCCATTTTGGAGCTTCCATGCAAGCTTTCGGACACATTTCTCTATGAGCCAAGTTTGTACGGTCCAGTCGTTGTATGAGTTACGTTAATTTAAGTGTGCCTCGGTCAATACAAGCTTTCACGTGTCGCGTGTGCTTCTTTGTGCGTGTGTGTGTGTATGTGTGACGCGACTCACCTGTGTACACGAGCAATTGTTTGTGTTCGCTTTTACCTGTATTTCACTGAATGTCCCTATTGTCACGGACTGGTGGCTCTTCTATTCGGAGTAACGTGCTCCGTAGAACAGGAGAGCAAGGAGTTACGGGCTCCCTCGACCTGGACGACCTGCGTCGGACGTGTTGCGGTGGTGATATATATTCCCTAACGTACACCGTTTCCATTCTGTCTGCCATGCACAACTCCCCTCCTCGGCTCGATCCTCTCGAGAAACCCAAAACGAATTCTCATTACGCTACTCTCTTAGCTTATTTCTATATAATAATCCTGCGGATCAATAATTTTCCTACTCCTTTTTCTTAAACTTTTTTTTTTTTTTAGCAAGGTATAATGAAATTGTTTGATTCGTCGAGTATATATATATGTATATATATACATATATGTATACCGACGAGTATAGCTATTATTATTCTCTTATTGTCCAACTGAGAAACTCAATTAGTAGTGCCTTTGGATTATTGCGCCGTTCTTAACTCTCCGAAATAATACTAAATTAATCATTTTCCATCTCCTTTATTCAAATTAATCTTTATCGCACTGTAATCAAATTCTTTGCTTCGTCAAGTACGAACACTATTGTACTATTATTGCCTAAGGGAGGGGGCGTGATTAGTGGTGCCTTTAGAAGCTCTAATTGCTCGCACTACTATTTCAAGCAGAAGTCTTAAGCTGTTCCTCGACCTTTAATCTCGATCTAGGTGGAGCAACTTAACGGCTTAAACCATTATAGAAAAACTTACAAATTTTATTATCCATCGATGCTTCCATTAAATTCTTGCCATTTATGACTCAATTATTTGTATTTTTTAATGTTTATTTCAGAAAATAATTTTTCTCGTCGATTCTGCAATGTTTACACAAGATATTCTATATGCATGATCAAATTCATATAGAAACAGCGATTTTCAGTTTAACTATTTTAAAGAATATATTAAGTCGTATTAATTTCTTTTACCTAGCTCTATACTTTAAAAAGTTAGCAAGTAGTAAAAACTCGTCATTTCGTAACTTCCAACTGGTTCTGCCAATATTAAAAAAGTCACGAATGTAGGAATAAAATAAAAAAGTTAATATATATATATATATATAACTTTAAAATTAATGTAATTAAAAAATAATATAGGGATATGGTCGTTTCGTTACACTCTGTACACATATATACTAATGCATTCTCGATCTTTCCAGATATTCAAGAATTCTATGAGCTGACGTTGCTAGACGAGTCGAAGTCGGTGCAGCAGAAAACCGCGGAGACGATTCGTATCGCCGACAAATGGGAAGCCACCGACGGTCCAATCACGCCAACCTTTGCCCAGAACGATGTGAGTTTATCAAAAGAGAGAAAATAGAAAAAAAACATGACTCTCTCAATTTTTATCATCTTAACATAATTTACTTAAAATTCGTAAAATCCGTCAATCGCTCTAATACAACTATATATCCTACATGTATTTCTTCCCTATTAGTAACATTACTATTCCAGTGAACAAGAGTAATCAAGCGTTATATCGAGAACACTCTAATTAGTCTCGGTAATTATTATGAGCCAATAGTCGTATTTAACCAAATCAATGGAGCGTGTTCCATTTTGCAGTTATCCCTCTCACTCGCTTATATAATTGAAGTGGTTATTTTGAAATTGAAAGGTGTAACACGTTCAATTTCTGTTTATTTCAAGATTTCTTTTACAGAATAAAATATTTAAATTTAAATAAATGCATCGAGTAAAAATGTTGCTTTTTTATGAAAGTGAGCAATAGCATTAATTATATTTCTTCAATAAAATTTATATTTCGTTCCTGTTACAATGCAGAAATACTCCATGTAATTATTACTATTTACTAGAGATTGCTCGTGAATAAAAAAAAAAAAAAAAATGGATATGATGATTTTTGAGGATATTTATGAGCATAATTGGAAGACGCCGAGATTGGTTGGGTCCCATGCAGAGTTGATTGTTTCCCCTAGCAAAAATGTAATGTCGGAGTTTGGCGCTAATCAGAGATACCGTGGTATTCGCGGGGTCGTTAATGAAAGCAAAGCTTCGATATATCTAGCAATTTGCAATCGTTGCACGGGCAAGTGACGCGTCACGTCGCGCACGCTGCCGGAAACACACACGCGCGCGCGTTGCCCAATTAGCAATTAAAATCGAGACTTGGCCGATTGATCAGCGACGCACATCCTCGCGCGATACCCATGGACTTTCGATCGCCCCCTTTGATTATAATTACTGCCACTAATTACTCTATCCCTCTCTCTCTCTCTCTCTTTCTCCAATTCCCATTCATTATGCTACCAATGCGTAATTAGCTCGCCTCGTATGACTGCATGGTTACGATGATTCTACGACACTCGATACAAGTGACACTTTAAAACATGTCTTGTACCATATCTTATTAATACGTCTCGATATCGTACGTACTATTGACGTCATAATGAAATTTCTCTTTGCTCTCTCTCTCTCTCTCTCTCTCTCACTCTCTCGAATCACTGCAAAGACTATAGGTTTTTTGTGCTTTTAGCAATACTGCAACTAACTTCTCTCTTTCACTGCTTTCTATTCGTTATGCGTATATAAATTACCAATGCGTAATTAGTTTGACGTATGTATATGAGTAGCCACGATGATTCTATGACTAGATAGAAATGGCCTTGTGACTCACCACGATATGTTATTAAAAACTCCCTCAACTTCTTTTCGAATCATTAAACAAATCAGGATTTTCGTGTATAATTGTGTAAATAAGTTTGAAAAACTTGTAGTAATTTTGCCAGCAATTTCTCTTTCCAGTTTCTATTAATTTTGCTATCAGGTCATAATTAGTACACCTTGTACGTATAACCCCGATAATATATTCTATACGATTGGATAAAAATGACCCTTTGAACTATGCCTTATTATAACGCGTTATTAATACACCTCGATATTACGCCAGGATGTTGATGAAAATTCTCTCGACCCTTCTCGAATCATTAAACAAATCAGGATTTTCATGCTTGTGGAAATAAGTGTGAAAAGTTTAGTAATTTCGCGGATTTATGACACGGGGCAAAATGCATTTTGCATAGTTTATCTTTATGAGAATTCTCACATCGTTAAGCGTAGGAATGGCAAAGCCCATACTGCCCGAAGGAAATATTTCTTCGCGGTTAGCGTGCATGAGAATTTATCCGGATGAAAAATGTCTGTTTCTTGTAGAATTTATCGGAAAGGATTGAGCAGAATTTTCGGTGAAGCTTGGAAATAACAAAAAAATAAACGAGAAATATTTCCTTCTCGTGCGGTTTTGCACAATTCTAAAAAGAAGATTATACTTGTATGTACATATATAGGGTGTACTGGTGTAAGAGTACGTAAACGATAAGAGTATAAACTCTACGTATAGACAGTCAGTAATTTATTCTTCTCTGACAAGTTTATCAATGTTCAGAACAATGACGAAAACAGCTGTTTGCATTGTAAGAAAAAGAAAATATCAGCAGGTTCTCAAAGGTTACAATAGGTTGCAATTTTTCTTTAAAATTCTTATCTGTGTTTGATTGATCGTCCATTCAAAATAGGAACGTGTAAATTATTAAAGAACGATACCTGAGCCAAAAGTTTGAAAAGATACTGTAAAATCTTCATAGAAGAAGAAATATGTGGAAATATACACACAGAGCTACATTGAGAAAATAGACGATGAGTATAAACTCAAGTTAATTAATTGCGTACAGCTATCAGCCTGGGTATATGAGGGTAAGCAAATGCTACTGTTTTGTAGACTGTTAATTATGTTAAAACTCACTATGCAATTGCCTCATTTTCGATATTTATTTAACAATCTTTTGTTTCTTGTTTTTATATTCTGCCAAACCTCAAGTGTTTACTCCTATACATATATTAGTCTACCATATTGTACATATAACAATGTTGGCAGGCAAGCGAGAGAAAATTGAGAAGTAGTTATTAATAAATGGATGTATCTATAGTATACCCAAACGAAATCGTTAACAGAAATATGAAATGTGTAACGCACACGAAGATTTCACTCTGCCAGTGAATACTCTAATGGTGCTGGAAAAAGAAACAAAGAGATTAACTTGGTTAAATTCAGTGCAGCTGTACTGATGGTATTATCCAGAATGATAGGGGTGAGTTGAGGTTTGTTTCGTACTGTGTTTCGTCGGTGCTGCACTATCAATTTATGGACTGACATGGGATACGTTACGAGAGAACAAATTCCTTTTTACACGACAATTAGGGAATAATACACGTTACACACGTTCAATTTCTCCACAGAGTACAGAAAAAATTATTTGTTCTCAAAAAAAGCATCTGACAACACTTTTAGATTTGTTTCTAGCCATATTTATAGCACACAGATTATATAGTATATTTCCTTATTAGAAACATTTATTGTGTTAGATATGAAAATTTTAGTTTCCCAGTGGTTCCTCGAATGCAGCTGAAAAGAGGAAAATAAAAAAGGGATTAAATCGATTAAATTATGCATCTCTCCTGATGGTATATATTTTTCAGAATAATATAGGTAAGTCGAGATTTATTTCGTACTGTGTTTCAACAGTGGGATGATTTTAAGTGTCACTTTACACAACATTTAGGGAGAAAATCATATTGGATAGATCTCCAATCTCTATATACAGAACATATCAATATAGCGATTTACTCTCGAGAAAACAATTTGACAAACCTTTTTGAATCTTCAAATCGATCCATCTGTTAAATATTCAACAGAAACTTCAAATGTAGGTACTACATATGGAAATTTCATTCTACCTATGTATTTTCAAATGCATTAAAAAAAAAATGCAGAAATTAACTGCATCAAATTATGCGTCTCTATACTAACGCTCTATATATATACATATATATATTCGAGAACGATAGGGGAGAGTTGAAATGTATGTATTTTAAAGCGTATTTCCGCATTAAGGTCAATTTGCGAATCGACGAGGGAACGTTACGAGATGACAGATTGGTTTTTACCGAAAAATTAGGAAATAATAAAAGTTTACTCGACGTCTCGTCAGTGGAAAGAGTGCCTAAAGCATTGTTTTCTCACGAGGAAAGCTTCCGCCAAGCTTTCTCGGATCTTTTCATACAACTTCTCCAATGCCAAGCAACGTGCGATGTTCTGGATGCTTTCAGCCATCTCCGTATTTCACGAAATGAATGAAAAATACGTAACATCGTAATTTTCCGCTGGAAACACGAAACAGAACATCCCCTTGGGCATTCGTCCAGAGAGATACGCTATTTGCATATTTGTACTACAGTGAAATGCCAGACCATTGTCAATTCATCTCCCCATGTGCTACGTATCTTTTTTCAAATTATAACTGTTATCGTAAAACTGCGATAATGATGATAATTGCTTTATTAAATAGCAAAGTTTGTTTCGCGAACTAGCGAACGATAAGAATATTTCGGATGGATCAAGAGTGATTAAGTGATTAAACGGTGATGGGGAACAATACGAGTGTTAGTTGGTTCGTCGAATCGTTGAAAGCCCGAGTTTCCGGCTGGGCAAAATCGGAGGATGGCAAGCTGGCTCGGAGCGATATTCCCTTGTTTGCTTTCCATTACTTGGGAGAAGGTAGCTAGCTGTCCAGTAAAAGCCGCCCTAGCAATGCAGTAAAATGATAAGAGGAACGTCCACTCTCTAATATGAAAATTTGCTTCTTCTTTACTCCAGCCTTTTTATTAGAATTAATTATTAATATAACAATTTTCTTCTTTTTCTGTAAACTATATATATTTATTACAATGCTTACCTCTTATCTTCAATTTTCACGCTTTTTCGTTTTCGCAATTTAACAACGGGAAAATAGCTGAAATTTTTTTATTGTTTAAAAAAAAAAGATTAATTGGAATAAATCATGTTTTGGACAGTGCTAATGAAATGCTTTGATCGGTATTGATAATTGGCTTTAATTCAAGTGGATTAATAAATTAGATTTGATTCTAACAAGTTTTTTTCTTTGTATAGCTATGTAGGAAATATTAAAAATTGTTTCGCTGCGGCAGGTCAATTGATTCGGGAGCTCGTTCAATTAAAGAAAAGGTAGCTGTGCGTCAGCGATGAAGGAAGGAAGGAAGGAAAGTAGGAAGCAAGCAAGCGCGCAGAGTCTCTTATCGATTTCGGTGTCTCGCGGGAAATCGGAGCCTCGAACACCCGGGAAGACCCAAGGAGAAAAGCCTGTGTATACGCAGACACCAAGGAGAATCCGCTTTTATCATAATAATTTGACCCATTTTCAAACCATTAACAATCACTCTGTACTCTAACGATTAAATTCAACAGAAATAAGAAGGAGTATAAGCTCCCCCACTTTCCATCATTTTCACCCAAAAACTTTATCCGCTTGCATGCTTTTCCAACTCAACGTTGCAGCAACCATTTATTTATATATATTATATCTATCTATACTCTCTCTCTCTCTCTCTCTCTCTCTCTCTCTGTAATTTCCACGACTGTTTAAATTACTTCAATCCGATTACAGTTTACAAATGGCGTTTGCCACTTTACAGAGCGATGCTGTAATTTTCGAGTTTCAACCTGTTTCTACAAATCTGCTTCGTTCCTTTTTATATATTAATTAAAAACTGACTGGTAATGTAGTATTCCATTATGGCTGGGTTTTGTAATATTAGACTGTGAAACGCACAGAGGTGCACTTAAGGGAGCGTTTGTCCTATGGAATGGCCTTTCTCGGCCTTAAAATATCCCAGTCTTATCTCTGAATGGATACCGAATAGAGAGAGAGAGAGAGAGAAGACTATTCAACAAACCCAACCACTATATTCTATGCACTTCCGTCCGCCTTCTTCTCAATTCTTTAATTTTCTCCTCAATCTACTCCAGTGGTACGAACGATTTCAAAACCATCCCTGATAGAATACGCGAAACAAGCTCGTGATAAAAATTCAGTAACTCTTTACATTTGAAGGAGCAAAAGTGGATTAAAAAAGTTTTCCCCTTCTGGTCTGGATTTAATTACGGCAAACGAGTCAATCTGCACTTCTCCTCTTTTATTATTGTCCATGGGGCTTAACGGTCTCTTCGGGCTATTTCAAAGACTGCGAAGAAAAGTACACCGTAAAGATAACGAGAGATTGAAAAAATAACAAACGTAGTCATCGTTTGGTGGAATTATAAAAAAAAATATTTTTTCGAGTATCTCTCTCTCTCTCTCTCTCTCTCTCCTCTAAGAATCCTCAATACCTTACGAATGCTCCAAAGAGACCGTTATCAGTTTATTTGAAAGACAGCTAAATAAATTAGACTGCAAAAATATATATCGAGAGAGTCTGAAGAAATAAAAACCTTATAACGAACATTTGATAAGAATTACGAAAATAAAAATTATTCCTTACATTTCTCTCCTGGCACAAATATCTCAATATTCTACACAAATACTCCGCGAAGAGGCCGTTATTTTATTTAAAAAATCACCAAGGTATAAATTTAAATAACAATAAGGTTAAAAAGAAATGTAGAAAAGAAGAAAGAAGATTTTCTGGTAACATAAAAAATGAGAAGAAAATATTTTTTCGAGCGCGTTTCATACGTTTCCCCTCTGAAAATTCTCAATGTCTTACTGGAGTATCCGGTGAGAAAATCTGTGGCGTTTTGGTATGGAAATTTTCTCGCTGCTCGCTTTTATACGAGCGTTGAATCTTTTTCTTGCATGGGGAAGGAGGTGGGTTTCGGTTTAAAAACGGGCAATTTTACGGTACGCGTGAATAGATGGACGAAATTCACGCAATGCATTAAGTTTACACACCCCACGTGGAATGCATTGTAAAGCTATGGTGAGAAGTGGTAACGGTGTGGCGCTGATGCTGAAGAGTGAGGGAGGGATAGCGAAGCGCGTTCAGTCGTCGCCGGCTGTCGTTTGGAGTTTCTTCCATTTATCGGGCGAACGTGGTATCCAAAGGAAATGGGTTTTAGCCGAGTGCTACTATAAATTCCATTTGTCCCTTGAAAATGCCTGATATATCGGCTGTTGAAAGCGCGCGAAATACACGTACCCCAGCTTGCGTCCACGTAAATGGGAGCAACGACTGTCCGCGAATATCTCAACGATACAAATCCTTCGTTACACCTACCCTACCTACCCACACCCTCCGACAACACTTAAAAGCAATACAATGTCGCGAAACACGAGTCCTCGAAACTTTACGACTCCCCCACTACCACACACTAATGACTCGCTGGCTCTACACACATATATGTATATATTCTTAAAATAAAAGAATAATTTGTTTCTTTTTACAGAAAAGGCTGAAACGTTTGTACAAAAATGTAAAATTTTTTAATTCCTGAAGAAACTGCCAAGTTTTGAATATTTTAAATAACGTACATATATATATATATATATATATCGTTTATTTTTGCTTCGCTTAAGTGTATGGAAAGTGACGGGAGGAAAAATGAAGGTATTGGGAAAAATAGGGTAAACGTTACGGAGATTTCAAGTGGGATATCCTCGGGTGAAAAATCGATTTACGATTTATTATGAAACACCATTATCCTTTGTGAGAGCTTTATCATTCACCATAATGGCATTCGCATGCTGATTAATGCAGCCCCTGTATCCTTCTGGCTGCCTCTTGCCACATCCCAGCTTCATCCCAGCTTCATCCTGTTCAACCAAGACGCGCGCTCACTTCATTTTGTGGCTGCTTTTATCGTATCTGAGTTGTCCGCATTTGCGGATGAAAAGCTTCGTGGTAAAATGGCTTTTTAATAGCGGGACAGATTTTTCCATTAATATATATACGAACTTTCCTCGAAAACAAACGTTTCCACAATCTCTCTATAATATATAATATTTATATCTGCATGACCATGCAATCCCTACGATCCTTTCAAACTCTCGTAATTTTGTGAACAAAATTCTGGCGAAGAAGAGGAAAGTTTGATTGGTCCGATCGATGATGATTATCTCGTGTTTCGCGAGAGGACCCGATTCGGGAGGTACTATATATATATATATATATATATAACCATACGTAGTAATCGAGGAATATTTGAGAGTTGGCCAAAGCCATAAATGTGACCACTCACGCGTGTGTTTGCACGGAAGTTGGCGCGATATTAGCTTCCGGTTCATGTATCCCGAGGGGAGGCGTACGTTTGCGCGTGATGATGAATGTCCCGTCATCACTGCGGTTTCCCTCTTGAAACCTTACGAGACGCAATACTCGAGGCTCGAGCTGGGAATTGCGTCTTTAATCACTCGACCGAAACAGACAGCATCCATCGACTTCTATTCCAAGGTGGTACGTGCTCCGGTCCCCGCACCACGTCTACCATACCTTTCATCTACTTTCAACTCTCATTTCCATTCTCAGATTCGAACCTTCCTATATCGATCCTCTACTTCTCTCCCTCGATCTCTGCATCTTCCTTTTACTCTTCCTCCTTTCACACTCGTCACACTTCCTAAAATTTAATCTTCGGCATTTTCCTATCCTCCCAACATTACAATGTACAATAACAATGACAGGAGAGTCAGTCAGTTTATCATGCATTTACACGACTTTTTTCTCAATGTAAAAATGCACTTTTATAGCGATAGTAGTAAATTTCAAAATTGCTTATTACTATTTTATTCCTTCTTGCTCTTATTGCTTTTACACACACGCATACAATCTCACCTCTACTCTCAAAATTTAATCCCCTACTTTCTCTTATCCTCGTATGATCATTCCTCGATCCGAATTGTTCCGATCTCTCCTTTTCTCTCTCCGATCGACCCTCCGGCCACCTCCGTTCTCAGATTCGAACGCCTCGATTACCCCCCCCCCCCCCCCCATTGCTTCGACGTCCTTGCACTTTCGTGTCTTCACTACTACCCCTCCATGACTCGCGAATATACGATAGAATCTTATCGTTAGCACTTTCCAAGGCAGCCGAAGCTTAATTATTCTAGCGATTTCTGATTGGTCGTGATTAATGGATCTCGGTGATCTATAGAAATCAAGTCCCCTGGATCATTAAACGTCAGGGTGTAAGCATCCACCGAAATACCCGAGAGTTTCGTTACTCTCAATAATCCTTCGAGTACCGCGTCCCGAAAGCGGACGAGTATATATACACGCAACTTTATAATTTTATTATAAACGGACTTAAAATTAATCAAAGAATAACAGTGAATTGAATAGAGCAACGATCTCCATCAACGTTAAGTTTCGTACTTTTACAAACGTGAGCATTATTAAAAGTAAACTTAGCTTAGTTATCATCCAATTAAACTTTTGCGTTAGCAGATGAAACTTTGATAATAGCTTGATAACATTATCTTGAAACTTAATAATCTCGATAAAGAAAGAGCTGTAAAGTGTAGGAAATTTAATAATGGTATTACAATTTATAACATTGAAACTTGTAATAACAAGATATTATCGTAAATCGTACAGGGATTTTGCAATAATTCAGTGTTTTATATATAGTAATTGGAACCGACTGATTTTGTACGGATTATAGAGTTCAGTGGTGTAAATCTTGCAAATGTTCGTAGGTAAAAATAAAAGAAAGGTTAAAATACAGGGATAATGAAGGTTGAGGGAAAATTCAGTTGGCTTTACCTGTTGCCAGCGAGAAGTTAGTCGACTTCTTGCTTTTTTCACAGTTCGTAGTTTGCCGTAAGTGGCTCATAAACAAGACGGAACGTCAGCGCTAAATACAATTATGCCCAGCATAGGCAATCATAAATCATGGAAATTTCTCGCATTAAAACTTTTGCGGAACGCCAATGAGCTCCAATTTTTTTCTCCCTTCCGTGTGCTATCGTGCTCGCTCGCGCCCCTTCCTACCCGTTTCCCACTGACGACGTAGCCGCTCGTAAGATGGTCTAATCGTGCGAAACAATGCCGTGTATATCGATCAACCCACTCCCTCTCCTCGCTCTATAGTCTCACTTCACCACCAGGTACCAATTTTTTCCCTTGCTGTAACATCAGCTCCACCCATGGTCTTCCTCGTATTCCCAGACTCGTTGAAATAATTATCTACAAATTCACCAAATTCAACTGTTGGAAATTAAAAACAGTTGTGTACGTAATTTGTAGTGTACGAACAATTAAATAACTAATCATAATGTGTGTAACTTTTCACTGAGATAAGGCTGTGTTATGCGAAAGAAACAATTTTTATAAATAATGAAGGACAAATAAATTTGATAAAATTTCAATGCACTTACCATCGATATGCGTTTTGAACATTTAACTTTTTATTGCTTGGTAATTTCTGAATATTGCATTTATAATTAATGGGATTGTTGGAAATTTTAAGTATTTCCAACTGATCCAGCGACCCCAATGCACTGCATTAAAAATAAAAGAAATACACAAACGCATGAAAGCTGTGTCAGCAGATTGGTTGAATATATCCACAGTGACTTTTCACCACTGAATTGCACCAGAATTGTAGTTTTATTATTCATCATTTTATGAAACTACCATCTCACTTGTTTCTTTTACCCCCAAGGTGAGTTTTTGCTATCCTTCGTCTTATTTTACGACAGAAACGGATTCTTTCGTTTTCTGAGGCGACGTTTCGTTACAAACAGCCCCTGAGCCTTGGGCACCAAAAAGGCTATCTATTTTCGGTTAGTTCAAAACTAATCCTCAGGCTCTTTTTACCTTTCACTTTCAGCAGTACCGATCAAATTTTAACCCTTCGGACAAAAAATCACAACTGATTCTTGTCTCTTCTCTCTTCTCAATTTATACACCTTAATTCCTTAAAAATTCGTAATTAATCCACTTAACCATTTGACATATGGCGATGAGATTATCTTGGGTGCACTTTACCTTGCAAGATGAAAACCACTTAGCAAGAACAGTACAGGGAAATGCGTAATGGGCAAAACGTGATGTTAGGTCATTTGTCAACGAATGATTAATTAGAGGATCAGCTTTTGTTGGCCTTGTCACGCATTCATACTACTTGGCAATTTTCCACAAGTTATCCCAAAATTTTCATACGATTATCTTTGCATTTTTTCCAACTCCTGGTCCTCCCTAATAACATATCTGTACACTTTACAGCATCGAATAATACATTAGTTTGAGGAAAACTTGAAATTTATTTCATCTCCAAGTCATTTTATATATAATTACACTTGTTTTACAGTTTTCTCCTTCGATGAAATTTAATGCGTTCGTTAAAACGTAAATTTGCATTATTTATTGCCATACGTATAGCATATATCGATAAACAAATGTGTGTCACTTTGCAGGCACACCTCTATTAGAATTTGTTGTGAATTTTGCAGATATAAAATTGTTGTTTTAGGTGGAAAGTTGAATAAACACTTAAAGGCTCGTATCGGTCAGTTTATTATGTGGAGGGACAAATGATGGTTTTAATAAGTTAGAAGGAGGCGAGAATAGAATGTGTGTGTAGACATTACAGGGTGTACGCTTTCACGATGTCGACAAACAAATCGTTTTGTCGTGTGCTCTAGTCGTGCCATTCGAAGCGACAGTGGTCGAGGCTTAGCAAACAACGTGTGCAGCTGCCCGCACCGAATGTGCTGTTATCCATTTTATCTGTTTGCTCTCCAGCTCCACTTCCATCCAACCATCCACTGTCCAATTGGATTTTAAGGATTTGCCCTGACAATCCTAAGAAAACCGACCCATCCATCGAAACAAAAGAAAATCTTCACCTCTGCTCCACATTCGTGATTTAAAGTGTGTTTGCATACGATATTGCAAACTCCAAAGGAAACAAATCAAGAGGAAAAGATGAAATTTCTGTCTTTTCCAAGTTAAATGCGAGAACTTTCAAACGAATTATAGTGGATTACAAAGGACGTTCACGGTGCTTTTGAAGCTGTCGCTACGGGGAAACTTGTTTAGTCCGGCAAAGTTGATGAAAGATTCACGAATTGCTAGTAGCTACAGATAAGTCGATTGGACAGGAGCTGAGGCAACTTTCCCATTCTGTGGCGGATCATGAAAATTGCACCAAAATCTTTTCAACATATTTATTATTCAACTTGGTGAGAATTATTACGTCTGATTGAAAGAACCTCTTTCGCACAGCTCCTATTATCAATTTTCTTCCAATTATATACCTATACTTAATTTCAGACAAACATTCAGGAATTCGAAACAATGTAGTTTTAAACAACTTTTATTAATAAACATGGGGTTGGAAACATCCTCTTAAGAATTTCGAATAATTTAACAAGTTGAACAATTTCTATGTCATACATCGCATTTATATACATATACTATATTAGCCTTTTAAATAAAATCAATCAAAGTTAGAGGCTATAAGAGTCCATCGCACTTTTGCCTTTGGTCGCTGCAAAGTTTCGTTTTTGGATTTGTTCGGGCAGGTTCTCCCCCGCTCCCGATATCTCCCCGCCATATTTATTTTCATTTTTCCAAGCGGCCATTGCGACAGTTTTTTTCGAATTTTCTACCAACGAGTAAAAAGTGGTCTGAATTCTCACTTTTTTCGCGCGGGCCTGCGGTTTCATCGTCATTTTCCAATAGTTTCACTGGAATTTGCATTTTCTTCACTTATAATTAAAAAAATCTCTTAAAATACGATAAAATATTGAAGTGAAGTTTCTAGTGATTTCAAAAGCGTTTATTTTTGTAAAAATTTGACACAATATTGAAGTGCAGTGTGCGGGGTAAATTTAAAAGTGTTTATATTCGTAAAAATTGGATTGAATATTGAAGTGCAGTTTGTGGGGAAATTAAAAGCGTTTATATTTGCAAAAATTCGTATGATAATTTAAATTATAGTAAATGTTACCAGTAGAAAGTGCGTGTGCTATTTTGTGTTGTGTGTGTTTGTAAACTTGCAGCGACAAAGGAAAAAGTGCCAAGGACACTTGTAGCTTCTAAGTTTGATTGATTTTATTTTAAAGTTTAACAAATTTATTTTCGTTTTTAAACTTTTACTACTTTTTGGCAGTTTTTGTTTAGTATATAAAAAGAAATGATTCTTGTTTAAATTTTAGATATTTTTAGATACGCAAAATATTAATTTCAACTAAATATGTGCAAAATTAAAATTGGTGGATCCAACATGGTGAATGTAATTTGAAATATACAAAAACTGCCTAAAAACAGTGAAAAATTTGAAAAGAAAAATAAGTTTTATTTAGCTCCAGTCCGTCGTATTAAAAATAGCACTTTCCAACAACAGGAATATCTATTTTTAAGAATATATACCAGTATCTACCTTGAAATAATAGAAAATATCGGAAAGAAACGAAAAATTCCCATTTCTTTACAAAATTGGCATCGCCATGTTGGGTAAGCCATATTGAATTTTTCTATAATTGGCATTATAGACTTTATAAAATAAATATTTATATACCTTCCGTTTCTAAATTTCAGTACAAAAGAAGCCACAGTTTTCAAACTAAAACTACAGCTAATTGAAAAATAATATGCGGAAATTTTCACGTTTTTCAAAATATAAACGATTATATTGATAAAATATGTTGAGATAGATGAGGAATAATGACAGAATCTGAAAGAGTGTACTTCAAAACCATAAGAGCATATGCAACAAAACGATCTATCTATGTTTTCCATCAATCCCAGTAATCCAATAAGAAGATAAAATTTGCATATTTTTGTATCGAAACGGGTTAATTTGATAATTTAGTATTATACTTTCAGATTATGTATTATATATTCAGATGTTCATATTCAATACTTGCACACACACACATACATACACACATTATACCCTGCGTAAAGTAAATTAACAAAACAAAAGTTTAAAAAGAAATATTTTAAATAAATTTTACGATCTACAGAACATGTTTATTTCTAACTAATTTTGTATAATTATATCCTCTCCGTGGATTCATAAAGTTTAATCTAAAATAACTAAAACCCCCTGTACATGTATTATCAGACTTTTATCTTATTACAAATACTATATTAAACGTATTACGCTTATACGTTCAATTCAATTGGCACGAGGAAATCAAATTTTATTCGCGTTACTGAATTATCGAAATCAAGCCAATAATAATCGTAAACGACGACCAGCGATTTCCAGGCGCATGAAATTAATCATTTGACGCCAATGATTAATTTCATCGAAATTCTGATGATCCTATAGTTTCGTGTAGGCAACGTTTCTGGATTGGCTGGCTGAAAGGAAAATGTTCCATGAATGGTCAGACCAGCCCACCGCATCCATCAAACAGGACGAGACTTGTTAACTACCCTAAAAATCGCCGCACAACAATCACTAAATAATTTATGTCACAACAAAAAAATTGGCAACAAGGCTCCATAAAGACAAGAGAGCTATTAGAAAAGCAAAACCAAAAGCTGAATTTGATCATTTCAGGGGACAATCCAATTATGCGCTGTACTCATGGAACGCTAAACCAATTACACGACTAGAGTGTTAATATAAACACGAGAGATTATAAGCAGCCTAGCATTACCCGATTTGTCCGGTGGGTACGAGCGGGAAATCCGAGGTAAACGAGTAAACGGCAGGCAACTGATAACAGAATCAGTATAGTTTGTATAGATAATAATTTTAGTCCGTTGCAACGTTGGCAAGTGTTCCTGGATGTAGCAGGAGGCAAAATGGACTGGGAGATAAGGGACGAAGGTGCTCCGATCGATTTCAATCTTCTGACCGTTAGGGTGTTAGGGTAAAATGAATAATTCATCGAGACGCAATCCACGACGCTCGTAAATTACGTATTACCACTGTGAAGACAAGCAGGGCTGATAGCAGACAGTCTGTGTCGTCTCTCGCTTCAACTGCTCACCGGTGAAACGTCCTTTGTCCTCCACCCCCCCCCCCCTCCCCTTTTTCTCCCTCTTGGAAAATTTTACCGTTGAAATTCTATCTCCCCTTTAATACACCAATTGAAAGGATAATGTTGCTGCACGAAAATTCCGCTCAGTTTCTCCGACGAGTTTCAGGTGCTAGAGTCACGACTATAATCAAGATGCAGCGCATAATTTCTGACAAATAGATCATAGTTTAATGAATTACCGTTATGATCTGCAACAAGAACGTTACATTCACACTCACGCGCTCGAAGTAAACAAGATAACGACGTAACGAAGCGGTACTGAAAGTGGAATGCCTCCTCTCGACGGAATTTACTCTGCGAAATGCGAGGAACAAATTTCCTAAATTACACGTCCGTGTCACGGCAAGCGTGACGTGTCTCCATGAATATACTCTCCTTCGGAAGTCACCCTCTCTCCCGCTCACACACTCCCACCCCCATTTTAGCTACGTTCTAGGATTAATAATTACGCATCCCTTTGTCGTTGAGAGAGGATCCTATCCCTCCCCCCCCCCCTCTCCCACTCCTACTCCTGCTCCCTCGTTCCTCTTCTTCATCACCACTCTTCCTTTCCTTCTTTCCAGTCCTCGAAAGCACATTCTCAGAGAACCACTTCACCCCCCCCCCCTTCTCCCCCTCTTTCTACCCCTCTTCCTCTTTCACTCTCTTGATTAAACCAATTACACTTTTATTAATTTACTATATAAGCATTCCTCGTACGTATTAAACTATAATAACGTGTTACAACGCAGCTGGTTATTTTTGTAGCATTTCTGATAAATATAATATCGAGATATATAATTTGTAGGAGATTACGAAGAATCAATAAAGCACAGGATTTGAGATTAATTCTTTACTACTATTTACCTCTTGTGCCTTACCTTTGTTAACCCCCCCCCCCCCCCCCCCCTCGCCCCTTCCCCTCCTCTTTTCCAACCTTATTCTTCTCATTCTCTTCTTTTAAGCTCTAGTAAGGATGCATCTTCAACGCGAATAACTTTTATCCCAACCCCGGCTTAACCTTTGTCAGATTTAGCGAGACTTTCTTGAAGATTTCAACGGCGCTCCCTGCAAATACGAAATCCCAAGATTGCTGATGCGTATCTCTGCTAGTCATATATTTCACAGTCTTCAAAGTACACGAGCCAAGAGACTATCTTGTCGACTTGAATAAATCAAGGAAGCTCCGTCATAGAAACGCTATTAAACAGTACATCCTGATTTTTTCTAGTCGAGCTTATCAGAGTATAATTTTCTATATTTATTAATAAGGAAAAATTGATACGGTTTTCCGTCGAATATTCGTAGAATTTTTCTTACGCCACTGATCTATTATTTCCAAGTATAGAGTAATGAAATTTACCATTTCACCGAGAGGAGCAATCGTTAAATATTGATGGGTATATAGGATGCAAACCAGAATGCGTGTATACATGTACTAAAGGAAATTTCTCTACCTACACCTATAGCTATCTGCTCCCATTTTTATCCAGCTACCTTCAATAAAATATCCTTCTCGGCCAGGCAAAAAATATTAACGAAAAAGCTTGCCCGATTTTTATCTCAATATTGACGCGCTGCGCTCGTTTACGACACGATTGCACGAAATTCGTTTGGATCCTGCCGCTACGAAACGGATCTCGAGGCATAATTGTCTATGGCCAACGTCCATTTAGTCGGAAATTGAAAAACTTTCGAAAAAATACTGCGACTGGGAGCCAAAAATTTAGTCGATTCGCATTTCCATCGCACCATTGAATCCGCTAACTCGTTAAATCCTCCTAATCTTCCAGATATATAAAACTGAATATCGCGTAGAAAATTGGATACCATGGAGATTTTACTAGCAAATTTCTAATTCCTTTTATCCTTCTGATTAAAATATCCAGTTGAAAAAGAGAGTTTAGTTTTCAAGTAAAATTGTATCGGGAACGTATCAAAGTCAAACCTTTCGGGGTCTGGCTCCTCTTCTGCTAAGGACAATTTAACGCTGTCCCAAAAACAATAAAGCTTTCATATAGACTCGGTTCTCTTCCGCTTCGTTAACACTGACTCAAAGACCAAGCTTTTAACCTGCCTTTCTTCTGCTTGGTTAGCACCAACTCAAAAACTAACCTTTCAGTACTGGTTTTCTTCTGCATAGGACACTATACGCTGTTTCAAAAGCCAAGCTTTTATATATAGACTCGATCGGTTGTCTTTTACTTGGTCAAATACCAACGCAACAGCAAATTCCATTCTTGACGAAATAAAGAACACGCAATCGCGATCTGCGAGCCATTGCATAAAAATAATATCATTTTTTGGTCGTTTATCGCAAGATGCGGTGTAAACCTAAGCTTTAAGATTTGTTTTTGTTTCAAGTAATCAAAACTCACTATCCAATAGAAGGAGACCTCATTTTTCGACTCGAGATACACATCGCGTTGAAAATTGTATACGCTGGAGAAACCACTAGTGCATTTTTAATTGTTCCTTCTCAGAATTGTTTTTTTTTTTTGACGCGTTGTAGAGGATTCTTTAGCGTCTCGCAAATTGCGAAAAAAACAATGTGGATTCGAGTAACGAACGGTTTGTTCACGCTCTAATGAATCCCCGCAGCGTTGAATCGGAGAAAGCGCTGGGCAAAGAAAGAGGAGAAGTGAGCACGATGGGTAATTCGTGGATGGTGGGGGGAAGGGGGGGGGGTGAGAATAATTGAAACAGAGAAAGGCGAACGGAGCGGCGCGATATAAGAAGGACTAAAAAAAAGTAGAGAAGTCGATTCCCGATAAAGCAAACTTTGCCGTAAAAACAATTTAGCTGCGTCTAACGGAAAGTTTTCCCAGGCTGGTTCTCCTGATCCTGCTGAAGGATCCGGAGGCAGGCGCGTAATCTGCAATTCGATTTATATTGATTAAAATCCCCGGGATATGTAGGACGTGGTGGAACGGAAAAATCGAGAAGGGGGGTGGGGAATCGACTCCTGGCGTAAGGTGCTCAACCAAGTTTACGTATCGAGTGAGATCTAACAACCTGGTGGTTGCGGTGGGCTTCTACGTAAATTGAGAAATGTTTATCCTGTGCACCTCTCTCTCTCTCTCTCTCTCTCTCTCTCTCTCGCCTCTCATGAATCATCTTCCTCCACATCCCCAATCAAGTGGGCAGGAAGAACAGAAGCGGCAAGTACTAGGTACACCAAGATCCATCGATATCTGCCCTCGTCTAAATTTGGTAGCTAGTACATATATATCGCACAAAAAACAAGCTTCGTTTGTAAAAAAAGGCGGCAAGTACATTAATCATCTAGCATAAATAATATAATAAAATAAAATATTCGAATTAAAAAAATTAGTGAAATCCAAATGTTAGGCTAGTATTATATATTTTTACTATAGCAAAAGTTAAAATTTTGAAAGAATAATAGTAAAACAACACAGTTACATGCCGGGTCCATAATGTTCATACTCAAGTCGCTATCTTACAATAAAACTGTTATGCTTCTCGTCATTTCAAAATGTGGCTATTTAATCTCCCCCCGTCTAAATTTGGTAGCTACTACATATATATATATATATGTAGCATTATACGAATAAGGAAAAAATAGAAAAGAAATATAGATTTCAAGGTGGATTGGTCGGAAACTTAAATCGCTCGAGCCAGTGGCGGAGTGGCAGTTTCTCAGTGCGAATATGCGATAGTGACACTGGGAGAATCTATTAGGGAGGGAAACAAGAGGGCCGGAAGGAGCGAGTTAACGCCCGGAAGAAAGGCGATAATAATAAAATTCCACGCTCGCCACACATTCGCTGCCGCGCTGCGCTGCTATGCTGCCACTTTATCTCTCGTGGACGTAAAAGCGCCACTCGCGAATCTACCATAAATGCCCTGACGAGAATTACTGCCATTTTGTCAAAATTAACACGTAAACGCCTCGACTAAATCCTACGCTACATTGTTAGAGCCTCTGCTTAATACAGCGGCAGCAGCACCCTCAAAACACCCTTAAACCCCGAACCTCCCTTGTTTGTACCTGCTTCATCCTTTCGCATTTAGCTAGTTTCCTCTAATGAATGTGTGTATATATAGTATAACTGTGTATACTCTGTGATATATATATATATATATTACATAATGAAAATTCTCCAATTCTTTCTATGCGCACGCTGCACCCTTTCCTATAGCATCGTTCTATATATTCGATTGTTTTCTTGTTCATTCGCGTCCTGCGTCAAATTAAACTTATAATTAACGTTTCATTGTGCCTGATTTTGCGAGTGGTGATCCTGCAGCAGCCAATTGGAGAACGCCAGAGTTATACGAATGCCGGATGGAGGGTACAAGGGGTGAATGGAAAGGCAAGAAAACACTCGAAATCGAATTAAAGTTCGTCCCAAAGGTCCCAGTTCGAGATATCACAACGACAAGATTTTCTACTCTATTAAGAGGTTCGGGAATTCAAGCTGAAAGTTTTCCTTCTTGACCGGACTCTATTTATTCCCAGTTACACGCTCGATGCGCACCTCGCTGACTATTTCCAACTTGGCCAGCAATCGACTCGATTTCTTATCCTGTTATTAGCCAGTGTGCTCGACTCGGTAATTTATTTTTCAATAAATAGTCCTTCGTCAGCATGATAATAGTTTTTTCTTTAAAAGAATTAAAGCACGTTGATTTTATTAAAATTCAATTTTTCTCTTATTACGCGAGCACTCGATGCATCGGAGGTGATTAATGCGTTCTTCAGAATTCGCGTATATGCTCGGTGCAAGCTGCTTTATTATCAGTACAGGTGAGAAAAAATTGAATGATTAGGTAAGCTGTGCGCGCTCTGACAGACGCTCCTCCCTCTTCTTCTTCATCTCCTCCATCTTCAGTTTTTCATTTTTGTTGTCGGACGTGTACCGAGTTTAAAGCACGTACAGACTGAAGCTGGGAGAGAGTTTGGACGTAAAAGATGCTGCATGTTTAATTTAAAAATACTGAGAGCTTTTGTCCAAAGTCTCATAATAAATTATGGCCAAGTAATAATATTGTAATCAGGAGAAGTTGCTGCAGCAGGAATTCTCAATAGATGTATATATATACTTGGAATGAGACATGCACGCAGAGATTATATTATAAGGGCTTATACTTGGGGTTAAAGTTCTATATTCAATGATTATTAATGGTTAAATGATTCGATCAAAACTCAATTATGGAGCAATTGTGTCGCTCTTGAGTATTTTGAGGAAGCATGAAAGACATAAATGTCACACACTCGACCAAGTCTGTGTCAGTTTTCGAAGGATCCTGCCAGCTTGAGGTAACATTCTCTCCACTTGAAAGTCCTGAACGATCGTGGGGACGTCAAGCAACCAGAGCAGCCCTGAACTTGTCTCTTCGTACCAATCTTGCTTCATGTGTCATACTACATAGCACACAGCACTCCTTCGTACCAAACATTCAACCTCCGCGATTATTTCGATGAGCAACGTTTAAATTTCTGAAAATTATCAATTCTATGGAAAAACTCTATTATACTTGAGACAAAAGGCAGGATATTTCCTCGACAGGAGATACATAGATTTCGAAGGGTGTTGGAGGAACGATTCATTGAAATGTCTGAAAATCACAAATTCTTTTGAAAAAAAAAATCCATTATGCCCTAGATAAAGTGTAGTAGGTATATTGTATGTTTACACGCGAGGAAGCAATGACCGCGAAATCGGTAGATTAATTTTGCAAGGATTCATTTTTCAACGGGCAGGCAGGCAGCCAGCCAGCCAGCCAGGCTCCCCTTGTCCCAATCCTTTCTACCCCCCCCCCCCCCCTCACCTCTTTCTCTCTTTCTCTCTTTCTCTCTTTGGTGGCAAAATCGATGCAGAGAGGAGCTTTCAACGCGGACCAAACGGAATAATTTATAGCGTAATACGACCGGAGACCATCGTCATTCCCTCAGGAATCGAAAAGAGTTAGTTAGACAAATGTTTCGCCACATCGATGTAATTTTGACCTAGCTGCCAGGGACAATCGGCAGTGTGTAGAAAACAAAATTTATCTCAACGGTTAAATCCACTTTCCGCTATAATAGGTCCTGCATCGATACTCTGTAGTGTTATTCGCGTCGTCCTAATAAATTTTTCGAGTCTCTGCAAAACGCGTGATGCAATGTATCAACGTCCATCGTATATATATATATATATATATATATATGGTACTTTAACGCAAACGTGAATCACAGGATAGTTTTGGCTAATATCCTTGTCGAATGAAACTGGATAATAACCATAAAGGGAAAGTGCTGGGAAAAAACTGGAAATAAAATGTCTGAAGAAAAGTATTATCAGTCTTATTGGTCACGTGTATATATATACCTTAAGTTTGACCGCTTAAAGCGAGACCATATATATACTAATCGAGTCTTCATAATTATTCATTAGCGTTATTGATCTTGATAAATTTTTCGAGTTTCCGCAAAACGTGTGATGCAATGTATCAACGTCCATCCTATATGTGGTACTTTAACGTAAACGTGAATCACAGAATATAGTTTTGGCTAACATCCTTGTCGAATGAAACTGGATAACACCCATGAAGGAAAAGTGCTGGAGAAAAAAGTGGAAATAAAATATCTGAAGAAAAGTATAATCAGTCTTATTGGTCACGTGTATATATATATACCTTAAATTTGACTGCTTAAAGCGAGACCCTAAATACCGATCGAGTCTCCATCATTAGCGTCATGGAGTTTAATAAATTTTTCGAGTTTCTGCAAAGTGTTGGGTGCAATGTATCAACGTCCATCGCGTATAGTTTGAACGTCGTAAACGTGAATCGCAGGATAGTTGTGGCCAATATCCTTGACGAGTCTGCCCGAATAATCACGAGGCGAAGCACTCGAGAGCTAGAAAACCACAGAGTACAGTCGTCTGATAGGGATAATGGAGAATTTAACCCGGGATTCTGACTAATGCTTTGAGACTGGACACCATGGTGCCTTGGAGAATATACAATGTGTGCACGGAATACACGAGTCTATATGCGTAACGTTCTTTGAACAACTTACAATGGCCTGTCGATGTAAATTCATCGATTAATCATCATCCACTCGACTTTCTCAAATGCTTCATCATTCTATTGACAAAGGATTCGGTACAGTAGAAAGTCCAGTGTAATCTTCCACTACGAAATTAATTCACTTTTTATTCCCTTTCATTTGATTGCTAAAAATAATATTTTAATGCCAGATACTTCCAATTCTGTTGCTTCCTCACGTTCGCAGGATTTCACCAAAGCAGTTTTTCCATTTGAAAACGATAAATTTTCAAGAATGCATTAGCGAAACGTTACTGATGGAATATTTCAACCGACGGTTGCTTAAAAATAGAGATATTTCAAATAATGGACAATTTAATTATTACGGTGTTGAAAATTAAAGTGCAAAATTTTCCACTTGATTAATCCATGCAACAGGACTATGGTTATGGACTTGGCATTAAATAATTTCTGGACGCGAGCAACGAGAAAGCTGCAAGCCCTAGCTCCTATTCTCTCGTAAAGTTACGAGGTAGAGAAGAGACAGTGAATGCAGGGACCTTAATAAAAGCATGCGTAAATATCTGGCTCTAATGCCAAGTATGCCGTAACCAGCTGGTGGCTGATAATGAGGTCATTATTTCACTGTTTCTCAGTCTGCGCATACACGTATGATATTCGAACCTATACACTACGCGACACATGCACTGCTTCAAACAAGTATGTGTATAACTATATATACATGGACATTTTATTAATGGTCAGATCTTTCGTAAATGAGTAGATTCAACAAGCAATTAGTGAGTTATGGGTATAGTACCTATATATATATATATACATGTATTATATATATGTATATAGTATACATACGCCTACTCGTTTGCGGCTCGCATAGCTTTGCATACATAAATATCTAACGAACTATGCACGGAGGTGGGAGAAAATGGCATAATCTTTTGCTCTCGTTACCGTACATCACATCGACATAAATCGATAACCACTCGTAAAAGTACCACTTGGCTCGAAACGAAACCTTTCCAATTCGCCTTTCGGGCCTCGGCTCCCCTTTACGGATCGAGGAATATCGCGTAAGGGAAACCTAGCTCTCGGTCTCGCTTTGAGTTTACGCTATAGTGTGTGGAGTTGATTGGCGAAAGTGCTCGAAAAACCTCGGCTCTGTGTGTGTCCCCACTCGTCAGCAAATTCAAAATTCAAAAGTCATAAAACCCTCGTGTCACTGACCTTTCGTATCAGCGCCGCTTCAGCTGCTGTTGTCGAGCATCAGCTTAATTAACTTGCGGGGTATTCGCATTACTACGTTGCGTGTTTTAAACGAGACTCCCTATAGCTCTCGTAGGGGAGAAAACGTTTCTGCAAAAATGGATATAAAATTTGTACGAGCTTACAGTTTAATGCCTACCATGAATTCGAACGAGCAATTTTCTTGAGAGATACGTTCGAGCTTGAAATTACTGATTATCGGGGTATGTTTTTAACGTTTGCAAAAAAAGCACGTCGAAACTGGGTAGTATTTATGATTTCGATCATTTTTATACACAATCGAAAGAATTATTTCATTATATACAATCAATTTATATAGTAACAGAGGATTCTTCCTGCACGATTATAATTCTTTGCCATCAGAAATTTATAATTACATAATATCCACGTGTTATTTTATTGGGGGGGGGGGGGGGGGGGGGGAGAAAGTAGAAGAAAAAATTGATTTAAACGTTTGCACGAGTCGAAAATTAACGAATACACAGAGATTTGTCAAAGGTCGAGTTGCAATTCAAAAGTGTGTGAGCAGAGGTATAAGATAGCTGACTCCCTGCGACATAATCGTGGGATCTCAGCCCTGTTTTTTGCTTCACAAGGTAGATCTAGTGGAGAAAGGGAGCTTTGGATCATAAGAGTTGTTTGGGATACATATATAGCTGTGCCTGTGCATGCGTGTATGTGTGAGCTAGTCTATACATATATAGCAGAGTTCCTGCAGCCTGAAGGTAGATTGCAGCTGCGAGGCACGTACGTACGCCTAGTCCCGTGAGGCTATGAGGGTATATCGCGATCGATAACTCGAAAATTCCCCCGTGGTGGTTCGCTAAGTCACTGCAGCAAAGACGCATCGATTCTTTTATCTCTCGTATTCTTTACGATTACGGGGCACTTAATGATAATCCAATTTGGAAATTAATCCAGCGAGAGGCACGCCGCGTACTCTCTCGTTGGCGATCACAAAAAAAATTCCCACAAAATTACCTTTTGGCTCTTTTTGTTGATACGTGCACGCGTGGTGCCATGGTGGAGACTCGTTTGTTGACACGATATGGTATAGGCAAGCACTCCAGCCGATATGACTGAGTTTTCACACACTGTTGCAAGGAAGCATATTATCGAGGGAATATCGATTATTCTCGAACTGCAATAAGTTACCATTCCAATTGTTTGTGTACTTTGCGGATTAATCCACATTGCAGCTGCAGCTACGTTTATTCTTTGGCCACTTGTATATCGAAATTCCAAATTCATATTAAAGCTGTCGATAATTACATGGAGTTAGGGTAACGAAGAATTCTTATTTTTTTAACGCCAGTGGAGAAATAGAAGAAATTCTATTATAATGTTCGAAATTGTTATTCCACTGGAATTTCTCTAGTTGCAATCACGTGGGACATTTATAATATATAAATTAATGTTATCAATGCTTTGCATGATTTAATTTACTATTATTTTTCTTCCTCGGTGTACATTGCAAATAAAAGAGAGAAAGGAGGGGGGGGGAGAAGAAATTTGGTTAAAAGCGAAAGATTTGGTTGTCCCCGCAAAGGTTTGCAAATAAGTGGTGGAATGGTAGGATTTGAAAGATTGAAGAGAATTGTCAGCGGTATTTGGTTTTTCGAGACGAGATATTCTTGCATGATCCCTGCTATTTTCGCATATGAGAGATCCTAGAAAGCTCGGTGTGTATCGCAGCAACAAGAGCGAGGCTTCAGCCGAGCGTTATGGGTTACGTGCCTTCCGCATCGAGAAGATCCCGGGGTGTTTCGGTTCGAATGTCTTTCAGAAAGTGTGCGAGTGGAAACGGAAACAACGCCATTTTGATGCCCCTTGCCGCCATTATGTTCCACATCCCACCTTGCCTTTGGTCCGCTCCGCAGCTATACATTTTTCAGAAAATCGCGAGTGCACCGACACTAAAATATTTATCATTCCTAGGTAAATTTAAAACTCGGCCGAAATGGCTCGAATAGTTGAGCTATAAATTCTCCTGCAGAGAAAGATGCAAAACTTACACCGGAAATTCCGATCCCCGCTGACAAATTACTCTTATAATTATTTACCTCCGAGCGTCTGCACTAATTGTTAATCCAAACTTTAATCTTTCTTCGAGAATGGCGGAAATTTTATTCATTTCCTCCCCCTGTTTTTTCTTCCACCAGAAATTATTATTATAGCCGAAGAGAATGCAGCATCGATCGCCGAGTTGACAAAGAATGGAGTATATTAGTTTTAAGATTCTTCCCTTTCATTTCCAGGACAACTACGTCGGCACGAGAATGCTTTTATTTGCAACCCATTGTTGTTAGGCCGCTATTATTATTTTTTTATCAGGACTTTTTATTCTTAGAAAGTTATTGATGAGTGCAAAACGAACACGTGCGGAATGTCAATAATAAATTTTTCATCAGCATCGATTTTAAAGGGAAATGTAGTTTGGGAACAAAAGTGATAAATATTGATAGATTCGCGATAGCTTATTGAACAATTGTGGAAAGTGCATTGAATTATGGGACGGGACCGATAGGTTTTCATTGAAAAATTGTGCCAATGGTATTCTAAATACATATATACAATAGTATAATATTAAATGCCGAACGATGCAAGCTGCTTGATTGTTAAACACACCTGTGCATCGAAAGTTCCCTATGAATAATTCCGTCTGGACCGTTTAGAGCGTTTCTGCGTAGGGGGAGGGGGTAACTTCACTAGGTGACCGTAATTGACTTTGCATCTCTCGCGACGCGTCTCTATTTGTTTGAGCACTGTACCCCCCCCCCCCCCCCCCCCCCCTCCCTCCTTCTCCTGGCGAAAGAGACACTTTTCCCCGATCGGTGCCAAAGGGACTGGCCGAAATTTAAATTAACCCGGAGGGAAGATGCAACTGCTTAATGGCTAATTGATCTTCTCGTGGAATTAATTATACTATTTTGTTTATGGGCTACAAACATTTGCTCTTCTCTCGAGAATAGCCTTGTTATCAATTTCTAATTGCTATAGTGCACATCGTTCATCTTGAATACAACAACGTCACATAACTCAAAACTTCTCAAATCCATATAAATCCAAGCAAAGTTTGCTATAGTATTACGCGTGCTACATCTACAATGTAGTATTTAGACATATTTCAAATACAGCTTTTTTTACATTATTGCACATCTATTGGTTAATCGTTATTCGAAAATGAAACATAAATGACAATACTGAACCTGTACATTAATATGGAATACAATTTTGTTACCTATACAGTTTTCTCCTTCTCTTTTTGCATTTATATACTCCAGTAGAAAATGTATATATTTTTAAAATCTATTTTGTATTTATTACAAAATCATTACAATTATTTAAGTTTATACAAATTTATTAAATTTCAAATAATCAAGTTTATCAAGTAATAAATTTGTTTTCTATGGATAAATTAGGAAAGTTGAAACAATAAATTCTGCAGCAAAGTATATATTAACGATTAAAAGTTTTTCCAAAGTAAAAGCCGGCTTAAACATTTTTTTTTAATAAGTATAAACGTAAAAAATGTAAGTAATAAGATTTCCTATTAATTTGTCTGTTGAAAATTTTAATAATAAGCAACAGGTACGATACGAATGTACAACAATTACCTCCTCCAGAGTTTCCCTTTCTCCTTCAATTCTACTTTCCTTCGGGAATGATGAAAAACATTGAGACGAAGGGCTCCTTTTCACGGAATAGATCGTTACATTCGCTACGTATACATAGTAAAGCTAGTATAACGTTGTAGGTCGCGAATTTTATATAACAACCAGTCCGATGCTTCGAAATTATCTCCAGCAAGTTTTGCAAGTCTCGCGAAACTTTCTCACTATCACCGGACCCGTTCCGCATAATTCCGAGCGAAATTATTTGGTTTTCAGCACAGGCTGCGGACCCACAACTACCCCCCACCATCCTATTATGAGACTGCAGAGCAATATATAACCAAGCGCATTCCTGTACTTAACTTTATTCCCTTACTTTTAGCCTGGGTGATAACTAACTTTTAGAAAAGTGCGCCAAGTAAATTCTAGTACGTGGTAAGCTGTCTCGAAATGTGTTTCTTGGTGGTAGAATTCAACAAATGGCCAGGAGTAGGTGGAATTTGGTCGATAAATAAAGTTAATTAAGCGTCTTTGGGAAATAAAAGCTAGGTCAAGGGAATTGAATGGAAACCCAAGGGGGAACGAAACATTGAGGCCATTCTTCAGGGTATAGTGTATTATTGCGTGTACACAAGGCACAAGGATCAGAAATGGTTCTTTCTCCAGTGTTATTGAATGGATGGATAATCCTCAGGTGATATCTGATCATTTCAGGGTGGACCCGCCTTCCCGCTGACCCAGACTCTCTTGAACATTTATGGTCGCAGATCGGCCAGTCCTGATGTTCCAGACAACATTGACGAAGCTCAGGTTTGTATAAACGTCAATATTATTACGTCCTGTAAAATTACTATTTTTATCTTATCTCCGTTTATCGTGGCTGTATTTAATCGTCCCTTGTAAATATTTGTTTTGTGCTGCACATCGTGGTGAACGCGTTTCTACTGTTATTTCTATGTTCATACACGATAGTACTGCGAATGTGGTATTAACGGAAGGTCAAGTATATTGAAAACGATAACTTTCCGAATTTGTTGCTTTCGGAAATATTTGTAAGATTTAAATGAGGTTTTTATTGATTTTGAATCAGTGTGTTTTTGCCTACAGCGTCACGACAAGGTCGATAAACTTTAAAGTTGAGGAACTCATCTATTTGCATATTTTTATAGCCTATATTATTGCAGTGTCAAATCAATGAGCATATCCAAGATGTTTGGATTTTCAATTATATATATACGTATAGTATAAGTGGATGTTTATACTCGTTTATGCGAGTACGTGCACACGCTTTTAGCCAAACCCTCTCACTTAGATAAACGATAGAAAGTAGAATATTTTCAATTCGAAAAGTTAGAGCCTTGTTTCGACCTTTTCAATTGTAAGGTCAAACCGTGGGAACAGAGAACGAATAAATTTAAGCTTTAAAAAATTTCTTAGAAGCATTTTTCCCGAAACATGTATTATTTTCAAGATATTTTATACTTGTAAGGCTTTTCGATATAACCACGCATGAAATATATTGCAGTCAGAAGATGGAAACATGCAATTTTTATAATATAATAATAATAAGATTGAACGCAGAAGCGAAGTGAAGGAAAACGTTTCTGAAACGAAATGTTTTAGCATGATTCGAGTGTGAAAAAGTAACGTCGATCAAAAGTAAATCGAGAGACGGTTGCAAGAAAATTTCAAGCAGTTTGTGCTGGTGGGGTAGGAACACTAGGAACTTGTGTCTACAACCAGCTCTACAACCTAGTTTTTTTCTCTTGTAACTGTCGATAAAACAATTCTCTGACAAAAGTTTAGCAAACTCTACCTTATCGACAAACCCCGAAAGAAGCTCTCTCTCCTCTCTCTCTCTCTCTCTCGAATAGTCGGCACATTACCACGTGCTATGTGTGTGTGTGTGTGGGTGTGTCAGTTTAATGGAGATTGAATGCTTCGTTACTTTTCATATAAAAACTTTTAATTAACATGCATCGAAAGATAAAAGAAGCGATAAATTAAAAAAGAAGTTGCAAGCTTGATTGAATTTCCCGCAGTTATGTCTAAACTTGTGAATTGATCCACGCGAGATCTTGTCAATCGCTGATAACATCGAAGAGACAAATTTGCTGTTTTTCAGGATTCTCTTGGCTAAAACTTTGAACAATTTTCTTTCTACCAGTGCAACCAGGCGAGATAAGGAAATGCAATGACTCGGATTCGATGGAAGACACGGCTCTCGATCTCTACTCCTGTCTACGAATATCTTTCTCCATCCTGATGCTTGTTTTTTATCCGCACTCCCTTCGGTTGCTCTTCTTGGCGAGAATCGAGTCAATTGCACCGTCGTTACGAATGAGCGTTCGTTCTTGCAGCCGACGAAGTCGATTGGCTTCGTTAGAAGCCGATGCGAAGGGACACCATAACGCAGCTGGTTCATATCTAACGAAGCCCATTCGCTTCCTCTATTTTTCTGCCCTTTATCGCGAATCGATTCGTCAAAATTCACCGCACCCACCACCGATCGAATCGCTGATAACAAACTGCCCAGCTTTTTTTTTCTTTTTTATTTTGTTTTACCATAAATCAAACTATTAGGGGAGGACAAGGTGAACGCGTTCTGTTTAGCAACTCGAATAATAGAGATTGGCAAGTCCAGCCTGGCCAGCTGTGGACTGCAAAACGGATAACCGACAACGACAAATTGTAATTTACGAATTCTCAGCGGACAGCTCGGCCCATACTTTTCCATTCAATCGGTCACGTAGCGAAATGATCAATTTCATCCCTCTCCAAATTACATTTCCGATTTACGTTTGTAAATCCGCACTCACACCCACACACACACGCTTGCTTGCTTCTCCGCGCGGCAACTTGCAGCCAGAGTGGGACACGCCTGATATTATCGTAATAAATTAGAGCACGCTGCTGCGACTCGAATGTAGCTCACGTAGCAAACTAATATTAAACTAATGTTATATAGGCGAGCGATCGATCATTGGTCCATTATGGGGGGAGGGTGGAGGTCTTCATTGATTGAGGATATTAGCCTGCAGGTTAAGTGTGAATTACGGTAAATAGCTGCTGTTCCGAGTGAATTAAGACGACAGGGGGTGGAAATTGTTTGCTAAAGCTGGAGATTGCTGGAGAATGTTAAAGGGGGGGGGGGGGGGCGTGTAGGCGGTGACAGTCCATTAACGAAGCTCCAGGATTTGGTAAGACGAGCTTAATCAAAGGGCGAGGAGAGTATAACGGGTGTCGGGATTACCCGACGAAGACGCTTTGGTATAACAGCGTCGCGTCACGTACGTCGCGTCACCGTAGCTGCTGGAACACTTTTGGCTTAGTAGTCGGAGACTCGCAAGATAACTTTCTCGTCAGTCACCACGGTGCCGCCGTCTTTTCGAAACAGCAAACGCGTCGCTCCGCTCTCAATAATCTCAACTTTTTTTTGTTTCTCTTATTTATTTTGCAGACATCGTGCATTATTTTTATATTAAAATTTCTCGTCTGTGTATGACGCGTTGCTTCATTTGCTTCCGTAGAGCAATTTTTTTGTTTTTGAAATATTGTGAAACTCGTTTCTCTGTGTTTTGTACATATATATATATATATATATATATATATATATATGAATTCAATCAATTATAGGATCTTCATCTCTATACCGTTATTTCATTGACTTTTTTCGATTATTATTTTAGGAAGAGGAGTAGTCTCGCTTTTCGTTATTATATTTATAATTGAATTAAATTGAATGGAGATCTTTGTTGGCATCTTGGGTTATTTTATTCGACTATTATTTTTAAAATAAGTAATAAAACTAATTTTTTTACTTATAAATAATAAAGTCTCAATAGGATAATATTTGTTGGTAAAAGAAAAGCTTGCTTGCTTTTGTTATTCTTTTTTTCTAAGACAAGTGTGGGGATAAATTTCACACTTGTGCAAATTAATTTATATAACTATATACTTAGGCGCTTGATTAGTCGTATCGGTGCATGAATATCGCTGATAGCGTCGCTGGTACATACAACTGTCACGCGTTTAGTCTCAGAAAGTCCGTTTATGTAGCTATTTCAGCCTGTCGAACAGGATCGTGACCAGAAGGTAGAAGCTAATTCGCTAAATCTCGTCCCCGCGGTCATTGCAGGGAGGCCAACAGTATATGTAACACTTTTCTCCGTTTGGCCTGGCCATCGCATCGACACGAGCAAGCAACCCAAGAGATCCTATTTTCCTTGCAGGAAAGCTTCCACTATAAATGGCCATTCCGTGAACTGTAAAAATGTTCGCTGCTCAAAAAACTCGTGTTATTCGCCTCTCCCTATCGTTTCTCTTCGCTCTTTTAGCTCTCCTCCTCTCTTTCAAGGCCTTGTAAAAAATGTGTAAAAGAGAGGGAGGAATTCCAGCTGAACAGTTTCGGTTAGCCAACTTTTCAGAGGGGTCGCGCGCATTGGTTCTACACGCTCATTCAGAGAGCGAAGAGCTAAACTCCGAAATGAAAATTTCGTAAAAAACACTGGAGAAAAATTAAAATGTATCGCCTTTTTATTTTTCCATCGATCGATAGCTGATAGAACCACGATCGCCAAGTAGCTATATCTATAAGAATTACTTTATTTCGAAAAGGACCGATTGTGTAATGGAGCCGTATGGCGTAACGCGTTTCAGAACTCGCGCGATATTCTTGGAATGGATGTAAATACTGCAGCGAGAAGCGTTTGAAAATCTTTTTCTCGGAGCACCACCCAGAATGAAACACGCGGTGCACGTAAATATTATCTCTACCCTATTTCCAAGTGAAAAATAAGCAGAGGAGAGAAAAGGAGGGAAAAGCTCTGATAGATTTTTTTCTTTTTTGTTCGATTATTTTCTTTTTTCCTTTAATGCCTTGTACCGGAGGATCCATCCGTCTTTATTAGTACCGAGTAAATTTCGAGTACCTATATATATATACACGCGTATATTGGGATATCGATAATCAGTGAATTTATCCTTGGTGTAATACGGTGCAGAATTTTTTCTGAAAACTATATATATATATATATATATATATATATATATACTCGCTTTTGGTTGGAAGAATTCTTTAAATCCTTGCACGATTGGCACAATGATTGACTGGGTGTCGATTGTACGTCATTCGCGACGAAGATTCAGTGATTACACGTACACGACTAAGGTGCCTTTGAAGGTGCAGAAACAGAGAAGAACAAAGCGTTTTGGAAGCGATTGCTCCTGCTCGATGCCGTCCATGCGTTTAAAGCACGTCGATGGTTGCATTGGTATTCAAACAATCAAGTGCAGAGGTGAATCGAGGCTCTGTGGTTGCTGCTGGAGTCCATCCGTAAGCCCGAAATCTTGAAACTGTTCATACAGATTTTCAACAAATTTTTTGTAAAATCCAAAATCAATCTCTTACTGTACTTTTGTCATCACTCATCCTATCTTTGCTTGAAATCATTTTTTACACGACGAATTAATCAGCATTCTTATAATTATACTTTTCAAACAATCGTTATTACGTGTGAATGTCAGTGATCGATGATAAATATTATAGTGAACTCGAGTTTCTGGTAAAAATATTTACTAAACAATTTTGCGATTCGAAAAAACCTTTCAAATTGTTGATAATTTTGACAACCGTCGCATTTTTGTACATTTCTTTTCTTTCTTCCAGACTCTCGTAACTCGGATGGAGACATATATTATTTGTCTACCATAGGAGAGTATAATTAATGATTTTGTTTGGTTTGTCTTGTTGCAGAAAACGAGATACAATGCAACAGGGGCTGATGAGCAATTACCACTCCCTGCATCACCGCCTGGTACAAAGGATGCTGGTCAGGTTGATGGGAGTCCCAGGCCAAATTCCACCGACCATATTTTGCTTTCAGAGGCTAAGCACATTCCTGTCAGCCACGAGACGCTCAACAAGGTGAGTTACAAAAAAAGAAAAAGAAGCAAGGTTAAGTAATTTAAGTTTCAGCTTATTTTCCATTCTGTACTTTAATTAATCAGTAATCGTGCAAAGTTGTTTTATTTTGCTAATTTGAAAGCGCATGCGCTGTTTCGACGGGAGCAGCTGCCATCTGCTGCTTTATAGCTGGAAACGCCCCATTTGACCAAAATCGATCCACGCGTGGTGGTAAACATTAAGTCGGTAAACCCCCGAATGATAACGCCGCACGCACACACACATACGTATAAGGGAAGAAATATTTGTTATCGACCTTTACATGTATTAACCTCTTTTCTCTCGAGAGGAGAGAGGAGAGATCATCGTTCGAGCATTAACAACGGGATTACCGTCCGAAATTTCTGCGTTTTACCGACAGCTGCCATGCGTACTCTCTAGGTAATATGAGGCAAAACTGCAGAATCTAGAATTTTTATTTACATACACTAATCCAAAGTCATGATTTCAGATTAAATAAAATATAAATCGAGATACTTGATAAAGGACTTATTGATAACAATATTTACTTTTTTATTCGATAAAAGTTTACATATTCACGCAATAACTATTATTTTCTTATTCACACGTTCATTTACTGAGACAATTTGTGCAAAATTGTACTTTATCATTTTGCATTGCACTTTTTTTAACGTTGTAACATTTTTGCAATTATTTTTTTCTGTCGCGTCGTCAAATTTTTTTATTTTTAATCTAAACAAAGTTATATCGCCCAGTTTAACGATATAACTGTAGGCTTTGATCGGTCGGTGTAGAGGACGCTCGGGCTGTTTCAGCTCTCGGTTAGACGATGGCGTCACAGGCAGCTGATAATTCGGCGACCTGCGTTATCAGAAAGGACATTGTCGCTCTAGCATCACGTGAGGAAGACAGTTGGGGCGCAACTTTACAACCGGTCGGCTGCCCGTCCTTAATTATCGTTGTGTTCGTTCTTTTATTCTTCTTTTTTAATCTCTGTAGGTGAAAAGTGACGCGTGCTTCAATTAACAGACTTTTGCGCTAGCTTCAATAATTCTTGTCACCTGCCTTTAATTAATGGTAGAATTAAAAATACTTGCAGCTATAGCATGACGTTTATCTATGTATATATATATATATATATATGTATGCAGTTGAATTATCTCGATTCGAGTAAAATTATTGTTGCGATTCAAGGATCCGACAGTAATACACTTGGATAGAAAAATTGCAAATATTTCGCTTTGCTTAATTACGATTTCAAGTTTGATCGAATTTGGAGAATATTTTGTTTCCTAATAGAACTTTCGAGGCTTAGGCCTCAAGTAGGACTGCAGATCTTCAATTTTTATATTATTGTATACTTCAATTAGTATAAAAATCTGTTGAAAGTACTACATTTAGACTCGTCAACTTAATAAAATTATAAAAATTGTTATTGTTTCCATGGTGACTGTACAGGGTTTAGGAAATCGTCTTTATTTCGAAGAAAAGAATCAATGTGAAAATATTGCGTTATCTTCTTCAGGGTGCGGATGGTACATCGATCATTAGAAATGGTCGATTTTGAATTGAGTTGTATAAAATTCTCTAATATCCTGCTGATTATCGAAATTGGAAAGTACAATGGCAGAAAGAAAATAATGAAAGGAGCGATAAATCTGGTGTGGGTAGAGGCTAGAAAAGGTGAAATCGAGCGGAAGTAAAGATCCATCGCGTTGGTAGGTTCGTTATGCGGAAAGCAAGTGATATTATCGCGGTTGGTAAGCCTCATCATTCATTCCATCCAGTGCAAAGTTCTGCGTTGGACATAGTCATAATTTATTTCGTCCTGCGAATAATACCACTTCAGGAATATTCAATTGGACCGAAGCAAAAATATATGCCAAACTCACAAATCTCTCTTTCGGAGGAAGCAAAAAATTACTGAAAAATAAGAGCCGATATTAGAAATTAAAGGATTCAATAAACTTTTTTCTCGATAATAGGAAAAGGCGCAATATGGTGCGGGAACAGATTCGATATCTGGGTCAACTTAGATTTAGTATAGGTACCCTCAAGGATGTGAATGAATCAGGAGAGCTGGTTTGGAATGGGAATGAATAAGGTGGGAAGAGAGAGAGAGAGAGAGAGAGAGAGAGAGAGAGAGCTTAGGCGAGTTTCGATGATGGAACGAAAAATAAGGAGCAAGAATTTGGCTCATTTGGATTTTAAATTTCCATTGAACTTCCATTAAAGAGCTCGATCAGACCATTCCTTAATACTACGGATACAAATTACAAAAATTTGGCAGTTTTAATTGAAAATCAAGGGAGAGAGAGAGAGAGAGAGAGAGAGATAATTGCAAGCCTCTCGTACCGTCGATTGCGGTTTAATTTTCTATAATTTCTCCTACATGCAATTCCTCAACCATTTATTCAGTAGCAGTTCGTTTAAGATTTGCGAATGACGCACTCTTAATTAAAATTGTCTGCAGAAGCTTTTTCGCATACTCCCATGCACGAGAGGCTGTTGGCAGGGAGGAATTTTTAAGGGTGCCAGGATCGACAATTTCGCCGAAATGGCACGACCATCGATTCCGAAAGCACTCGGGGTAAATGAAAAGCTTGCGGGACTTTAATTGAAAGCATGATGAGAGAGGTGTAAGAGCTTTAACACGATACGACTCGTTGCAACTCGCGAGCATCATGCACCAAGCACCATTTATTAATACCTGTCTCTCGAAAGGTATTCGCACGCGCCACTGGAAACGTGCTCGACCGTCGTGACTATCCAAAAAAGATCGCCATTTGCTACTTGGATCGTTTATCAGATAACCTCCATCAGCTAGAAACTTTTCGTTTTACGAACCGCACAGCAACTGAATTTCAAAAGAATTAAACGAATTTCAAAAAGCTGCTTAAATCAGAGCCAATATTTTTCCAAATTATTAATCAATAATTATTTATCAATTTTCTTACATAGACCACTTTAACAAAACTATATACCATGTTAACGATATCTTTGAACATATAAGAAAGTTATTGAGAGAAAAATATAACGAAACGTGAATACTTTATTAAATTCATTATTGACTGTATAAATTATGCTGAAAATAGTTATTATAATAAATGGCTGTTCGAAGTGTAAGAGCGTTAAAAGGATATTTTAGTACATATAGAAGTATGTGATGAGTATATATATATATATATATATATATATACCCTTTGGGAAAGTTAAGGAGCAAAGTGTTAAAAGCCAAAGTGAAATATTAGGAACGTGCAGACTCGTATCAACACTCGCGCGACTGGTACTCAGCTATTTCTCCAGTGAAAACCTCGGATTCCTCCGGTACTCTCGGATTATCCGCATTACGCATGGCTTAACTAACACGTGTACAAGCCGCGCGGCAAGGCGAATAATAATCATTGGCGAAGTGCCCCTGAGCTTGCGAGCGGGCAAAAGCTTCATCGCCAAATGAGAAAAGGTTTCGCGGTAAATATTAAAGGAAAAAAGGCGTTGAGGCATATCCGTGAAGAGGACACGACCGTTTTTATCACGATGCGTGTTTCTGCAATTTGCACCACCACCATTTCTTCCTTCCTCGCTCTTCTTCGCCAATTTTAATCCCCGTGGGGGTTCAGTCTTTTCTTCTTTCCTCTGTCACTCTCGGAGCTTACGATCGATCGGTATAACAATAATAATTTAGCTGTGTTTTCTCAGTTTTCACTATATATATACACATATATATAGTTGCATGGACGCACCGATAATAGTTTCGAGCTTTCCCGAAAATTCCACCCATCTGGGATGATGAATAATTTGACCCGATTAAAGTTTCATTTGGTTGAAAAGATTGATGCTCGTCGAACTACGTGGTATAATTTACTCGTGAACATTCCCTTATAACGACTTTACACGTTCGAGTTACGATTCCTCCACGTGAGACGCGTCGGAAGGTTATATAATTATTCTTAACCGAGCGTTAAATTTTCTGTACACCTGCATGGAAATTCTTGGGAATCCATCATTCTGACCATTACAGATGAAAAAAATATGTTATCTCGTTCTTTGTTTCATTGTTTTCAATGTTTCATCACTGTCCGCGTCCTCCGACGATACTTGAAATAATCTCGCAATTAGCTGTTTGAGTTCTCCGAAGTGTGAATGGGTTTTGTACCGAAGTAATGCGATACAGCACCATCGAAACTTTAAAACTATTAATTAGGTAACAAAGGGAGCTGATGAAATGTTCATGCCGGATTACGGTACTTGGAGTTTTTAGTGGCAAATGCAACAGGAAGTAGCTGCAGAAAGCTGCGAAACTGTAGCTTTGATCGTGCAAGTTTCAGAGTCTGTGTAACTGAGACTTCTCGAACCGGAAGTGACGTGATCGCTTCGAAAACCAAGATGATTATTCCTTACTCGCGAAATTTCGACGACTGAATCTTCTAAATTAAGGTGTTTTGCCTGCTGACATTTGAAATATATCTGTCTGGGTCGGTCAACGGTTAGAGACTGCACAGCAGGGTTTGAATTATTAATTTAATCTACCGACTAGAGCCCGAGGCAAAGTAGGTGTATATAGATAAAATCTGATTTGCTCAAGGATTGCTTTATTTAAGTCTCGGGAATACCAATAGCTTTTATTATTATCCATCAGAGGTAAATCGTCGCTTTCGTGGAGTAACACTCTATAAACCAACTCCAAACGTTGACTGGCGCTCTTAATTATACTTGGTAACTGCATAATTAGCGATAACGAGTGCTAAATTTTTACAAAAGAAAAAAACCGTTATACGGTGTAAGCGCAACTACAAACTGCAGTGTGTATACTTTTCTGTTCGCTTAAAGTTAGTTTCAACCGCACTAAACGGTATACACTTCTTTTTTCCTGGAGTAATCGCAGGGATTTATTTATTTATTTTTCTTGATAAAATAATTTAGGAATATCTGTACTTTGTATATTTGTCATTTAAAGAAAAAGAGATGTATTAATTTTTTCAAGCTTTCTTTTGGTGGAAAAAACATTTGGCTGCAGTATATGTATATCGTTAAAAGTTCATAGCTACGGTGCTGAGTAAAAGGCATTTAAAAAGAAGCCTGTATTTACTGCTTTCATTGTGCCATTCTGCATATTTCTTTGCTGGCTCGATTTGCTGTATGCACCTTCCACAGTCAAAACTTTTCACCTACTTTGCAAAACTTTCGTAGACAACGAATCGTGTGCCTATAGTAATAATTTCGAGTGTTGCCTTTCCTCGACCATTTAGCAACTGCATCCTCTGTCCCATTTTTCTTATTTGTTCTTTCGTAATGATTTAAAGTATTTTCATTGCCTAAGGAGGGTCGTCGAAAACTTTAAATCGTTCTCCTTGCGAAAGATTCTTAGTTATTATAGGAGAATGGAGTGAAAAATTTGTAGGCGAGGCTCGCTGACAAGGTCTTAGACGAGTAACAGTCTTTTCAATGAACAATTAAAATAATGGGAAAAAATTGCATTGTTTAACGTTCCTTGACTGCTCGAAGGAGAATAAGACTCTGCCATTTCATGACATGTCGAAAACTAATAATTTTATTAAAAAAGTGAAATAAGGAGCTTAGTAGGATCGTGAGAGTAATTCGTTTGGTATTGCAGATTTTTCCTGTGGATTATGTGTGTTACAGTTTTGCAGAAAAGTCTGCACGAAATTCCTACCTTATCGACGTACTAGTAAGGACTAAAACGTAGAGATGTCGTGCATTGTCATCTTTTTATTCCATCAGTTTCACTCATTAATTGCAATTTTTCTTCGGTCGTTTTAAATTTTAAACAAGTTATGGAATATTTTATAAAACTTAATTTGATGGGAACTATACAAGGAGTAATTATTAAATTACAATTTTGTTTTAACATTGTTAATTAGAAGTTATGTGCAAGAACAGGTAAAATAAAAAATTGTTGTTAAAATGGAGACAAGAATGCGCGCGTGGTTTATTATGGGAAAGAGTGATGAACGATTAAATCAAACATGTCCCCGATGACAACGTCAAATATAACAATGTGTTCATTTTGCCCTGGATCCAGAAAATCTCAACATCCCAAGAAGCTCGTTAGATTCGACTCCATAATTGACACTTTCTCCATTTCGGACTCAAATTTCGCCGTACATCACAGGGTAAGAACGTGTAACGATTCACTCGATGTACAGTAGTGTATATATAGAACAGTCATTTATTGCGTGATTACCGATAAACATACAAGTTTCTTTCACAAAAACAGAAATAACAAACGTATTAATTACTTAATAAATTTCAATTATTCATTTTCTTCAACAAAAACTGGTTTCATTAAGAAAGAAAGAAAAATTAGGGATTGATGTCAACATAAATATCAATTTTGATGTAAATTCGATTGTAATCGAATGCAGTCACTCCGTGAATTTGTTAAATCACAGTTTATTCATACACTTTATGAATAAAATAAGCAAAAAGGTACGTAAAATTGTCTGGTATTACGAAAATCAATGAAATTCGTCTGTAACAAAATCGTTTGCCCATGTATAAAACTCGCTTTAATTATATAACAGTATACTCAATCGTAATAACCTACAAACAATTATGTAAAATAAATTCAAAACAATGGCCCTGTATGACAGTAAATTTTTGATAAATGCTTTTCTGGAAAACCTGAAAAAGCGAGGATGAACGGATAAATAAGCGTATTTAAAGGAATATAGTATATAACATTGACGTGTACCTGTATACGTATAGGTGGCTATACGTGGGAGGAATAAATCTCGAGAGAGAGAGAGAGAGAGAGAGAGAGAAGCACCGCGCCATGGCGACTATAAACCGATTTACATTTCAGAGACACGATATGCAATGGACGTGTGTATTATGGTGAAATAATGGCAACTGCAGCTTAACACTGCCTTCCACGAGCATTATCAGCCACCTGCTGTTTCTCCAATGACCAAATGCCAGACACATATTGGTCTATCGCAAAAATATTTTTCCGCGATTCTTCTCACATTTCGCTCCATTCGTCAAATTCTGAGAGAGCTGTTAAAGAACTATCGGAGCTAAGGTTATCTAGGAAAGACGAGTTGGACTCTATAAGACGGGAATCCCCCGTTGCGAGCCTCTTGACACAGGATCGGGTCACGCGTAAAGTGGCTAGGAGGATCCTCGAATAACAAAAAGTCGCCTATTGGAACGTTCGGATGATCGGGCGATTCAGCCATCAAGGTCATCGATCATCCCCTTTTCTCACCAATTCCCATCTTGCGCCGTAATGGAAACGAAAATCGATTTATTTTACCAATTTATTGAAAATCTCCATTGGAATTTATTCATACTATTCCCTCACTCATTACGCTCAACGCTTTTCTTTTTCGTCCTTGAAGCGAACGACAAACCCAATGTTTTTATACATAAATTTTTGACGTCGTAAGAAGGAGAAGGGAACAAATAGAAACACTGATTATTCTCTTCCTGTTTCAGGTAAGCTTTCCATTTTCCCGTCAAGCTATGAGGAATCATGTAAGTACTGTTAATATCACGTTTCCACCGAGCACATCGATCATAAATTATATGCTTAATATACTAGAATGTCCGATAAGAAAAATCCATGTAGAACGTGATGTTATTTATGAGGTAAGGCCAGGTTGATAGAATCAGAGAAGCAAGGAATTGATTTAAGTTGATGGTAGCTTGGTAAATGCGTTTGTGTCCTGCAGAGAGGGTTGCTTCTAATTTTTACCAAATGACTGCATGTTTACAAAACTGGATGACAATATTCGTGCAGAATTTTTTATTACTCCTCAAGTTTTCTACTGTTCTATATTGTTTAATCAGAGTTGATATAATTTTCTGAAAAGTCATGAAAATTATAGTGCTTAGCGTAAAAACATTGTAAGTATAGTATGATGATGTTTATGAGGCAAAATAAGAATGAAATTCAAAAAGATGCGAACAATTGATTTAAGATGATGGTGTTGAAATTTATAATAACACTTTTGAAAACTATGTTTTCCACTATTTTGTATTCATCACTCGGAATTCATCTAATTTTCATATCTGTAAAGTGTCACTGTTAAAATCTAATATACTCATGCAGCTGGCATCAAATTATATTCTTGGAAAAGTTTAAACTATATATATATATATATATAGATCCCTGATTTTTGAAAGAAAAGAAACGAAATTCTTTTACAAGCCACGTTACATTATATTTTCTGAATAATTGCAAAAACCTCATAAGGCAACTCGCAATTACCCATGCATACCACTTAGAACCATTCTATAGTTTTATCTCAATCGTTTCTAAATCTACTATAAAAATCACTAAGTAGCCTAGCTCTCCATTTATTTATTATAATATACACTCTATCCCATTAGCAAAATGAAGTCGATGAAAAATAGTGCGATACAATAATTTGCAAGTGTTTGACGCAGATTTAGTTCTCCTCCTAGAGTACATGCACTTGCATTTTGCAAATAGACGGTAATTTAGAGAAAAATTGGCAAGCACCGTGAAAAATATTTCTTAAGCTTTTCAGCTCGTACAGGTTTTTCTTATATACATAAATTTTTTAAGTAGTTTTATAATATTTACAATCCGAATTAAGTTCTTTTATTAGAGATTAACAAAAAATACATTTCTTTTATAAGGAAGTTAAAATAACGATGCAATAATTTGCACTAATTGCCGAACTCGTTAAAACGTGCATGGAATCGAGTGTAAATAATTTATACAAAAATTATTCAACCAACACACTATATATTCAAATAAATAATCAGAAAGAGAATCGTTACTCGATTCTACCGAGGTCTATGCTTTTCTCACCGGTAAATTAATTGTTTTATTATAAAAAAAAGTTTTAATGGAAGTTTTGAAAAGTGACGAAAAATGTGTGTCTTGATCGATGTTTTACACGTCGCATTTAGATGCCCAGCGCACTTCCATTTTACTTCATTCCACCTTATTTCTCTCGATTTCTCGTTTCGCGGGATAAGTGAAAAGTCCGATAACGCGGGATAACTGAAAATACTCGGCACGTTTCTTATCAGACGCGACCTAAACTACGACATCTATTTCCTCACCCACTGTCGCACCCTGAACCCTGTAGATTATTCGACGATCCCCATCGATTCCCTATAACCAGTTTGGCAATCTTTAAATTTTCTCGTCAACTTAATTAGAAAAATTACTTAATATTCTATAACGTATACACATAAAAATTTGACGCAGTATCGAATAGTTGAAAGTAAACTTTAAAAATATTGTCATCCGATCGATAAGTCGTCTAAAAAATTAATAACAATAAACGAAAACTGTGCAAGTATATAGGAACATTTACCTACTATTATGAAAATATAATAGGAAAGTCTCAAGAGAGTCACTGACAATATCATGCACTGAAGCAATAATATTATATATAGATATTACTGTTACCTGTCACGTGTGGTGCATGCGTTCATTGGAACAGCAATTTTCATATGAAAATTCCTCAGACGATCCAATATAGTGCAGACAATTCGCGCATATCGCGAATCTTTGCAAATTCCCATTCTCAAGTCATCCCCACCTCTCATTCGGCCGTTGATCCTCGACGTCTGTTTTCACTGATTCCGCAGTGGAAAACTCAACGTTATATCGGACATGAGTGGAAAAAGTTTCATTAGCTTTATGATAGATTGGACGAGATCCAGTGAGAGAAAAATGCTGAAAAACAAGGAGAATATAAATGTTGAAAATTGATTAATAATTTCAAATTATTTCACGTTTGATAAGAAAGAACGTGCAGTGGAGTAGCACTGGTGGTGGGTCGTTCATCTTATATATATATATATATATATATAAATAGTGATAAAGCAGGGAGCAGAATTTTGACATTGGGGGGTTTTTCAGTAGTGCATCTGCAAAGGAGAGCGTCCCTCACGGCTCGCCGGGCAAAGCTCATACGGGATGAGATTTTTCCGGTTTTCCGTTTTTCCAGAGAAGAAGGATGGACGAATGGTCGGTCTGTCGGTCGTTTGGATGGTTGGATGGACGGACGAATGAGAAGTAGCTAGGAGAGAGGTAGGAGGAAAAGGAAAAGGAGTTTGTTTGGCATGGCTGGGCTAAGAGGTGGAGGGGGGAGGGGGCAGAGCGTGGGGTGGGGGGTGGAGCTGGAGCCAGGGAGGAAAAGTAAAGAGGGGGTTGCGCGCCGGAGATACGGGAGGGTTGAAAAGCGCGTGGAGGGGTAGATCTTGCGCCTTTCGGCCCAGCTGGCAGCATCCCGCAAAACCAAACCGAAAACCAAGCCAGTAGCCAGTCTCTCGCGCGGATCGCGACTGCTGGGATCTGCTCCCCCAGCAATATCCCATCGCTCCATCCAATTCATTCACTCGCGTTTCACTCTCGTCCTACCTTCAACCTCACCCCTCACCCTCGCCAAAATCTTACACGACAGCAACGAAAGCGAAATTTTCCACTTTTTAAATTTATACTCTAGCGAATCTCCAACTTTTATCAATTCTTTAACAAATATATACAAAGAAAGCTCTGGAATATACTGGTTGAACGTTGATCAATCTGAAAGTGAAATTATATAGTGATACAGTTGTTGAATATTCCTTTTGTTACACGAGGGTGTTGATGCAGTGTTGATACAGTGTCGCAACGAGATATATTGAATTCTGGCATTGTGCCAGTGATTAAACGTTGCTCGCTCGATTAGTGAATACCTCTTTATAAGCGCACGTCCGTCGAGACTCGACGAAAACACGTGTGGTCTTCGTACCAATTTTCGATCGTACGCATATTTCTCCCGACAAATGTATTGTTTCATTCTTCAAAGTTTTTCGTTTCGTCCTCCCCTAGAATTCCTCTCTCTCTCTCTCTCTCTCTCTCCCCCCCCCCCTGTCTGCAACAGTAAAAGTGATTGTCAGTCGAATTTAAACGAAGAAAGTTTCAACATTTCGTTTCTGAACGATTTGCGATAATAACGAATAAAGAGAGAGAGAGAGGGGGGGGGGGGGGGAGTGGTTGAGAGAAGGAGCAAAGTTGAAAAATGGATGATAGGATACATTAGGATAGAAAAGAGAGGAGCCCTGGTAAAGTGAGATATTTGGCAAGTTTATCGCGCAGTGGTGGTTCTCATTGCATGAAGTTGATCGCCACTGACCTGGAAGCTCAACGGCTGCCAACCTGGAGTGCCAATGCGGATCCCGTGTGGCGCCCGTCTTCATGGGGATGGGCTTTAACGATAAAAAGCTGCGGAGATTACGAAGATTGCGGCTGTTTGGCCGCGCCAAGGTCTACCTCACCGTTCGGTGGCCCCAGCTGGTTCGTTTCCTGCCATAATTCATACTTCTAATGCGAGTCTACGTGAAAAAAGGAAAAATCAAGGAGTTCAAGTCAATGATTAAAAATACATGAATATTTCTATGAAAGGATAAATTTGTGAAACACGCGTGATCTTGATCCGAATCCCGTGGCAATATATAAATTAGTCCTGCCTCTGGCAGTAATGAGCCACCTCGGCGAGGAGAGAATTTTGTTTGCTAGCAAAGTTAGCCTTTAATTATTCGCAGAGTTATAAACTGTCGCGAGGTAACTTATTCGTAGAGCAATGCACCGTTGCAAAGCTACGTTCTTTGTATAACATGCTATATTTATTAATTTATAATCCACTTGACGTGGAAAGAGCTTGGTGGGAATTTCTCTCTCGAGAGTTCAACGGAACGTCCTTGAAAATGGAGCTTTTATATTCCTGTTTCCCACTCGGCAGGAATTTCAAGTGGTTCTTTTCGCTTAATTCCCTTTATCCCGGTGCGAGTTTACACGTAACCGCGATTACCGTGTTACTTAAAGCGAGGTTGGTCGATGAAGGGTGCCTCGTGGTCCTGTTCCACCTAGCTCGCTCTTACAACCAACTTACACCGCTCTCTGCACCTTTACGAGAACTTCGAGTGGATCCAATCTGCACAATTTCCTTCCACGAATCACACCTCCATTTTCCTCCAATCCCTTACACCTAGATTTAGTTAGTTTCCTCCGCGAAAAACTCCAAGATACCAACTGCTGACACTTTATTGGCTTATCCCTGATTAGGGAAGGATAACGTAAAACTTGCTTAGAGCTTTTAGCTAGGAGAATGCAAAGCTTCGGCTCGCAAGCCCTTCCTGTGGACTCCTCGCGTGTTTACACTAACCGGAGTACACTATAGATAGGATTCAAGGGATTCTGTGGCAATCGGAAATTCTCACCTCGTCTTGTACCTTCCTGTGCGACACGCGTCCATAACTTATCGATGAATTTCACATTGATTCAGCAATGGTTATAGATTTTGTAATTGAGAGAGGAAACGCGAAAAGGGATAAATCTGTCATATTATTGCAATGCGAGTTTTCTCCTTAAAGTTTTAACGAATAATTATACCGCAGTGTCTCATGTAGGAAAAGATTCAAAATCAATCTGTGAACTGTTGCACTGTGTACACGGAACGAATTATTAATAAGATATATTAATGATAGAATTACAGGTTTTTATTTAGTGCCCATAAATACTTCTCTGACTGTATTAAGTTATAAACTTTTTTTTTTTTTAATTTCAAACAGCATATTCCTCCTCGTTTTTGTAACTTCTGTATGCCCGATGACGTAGCACGTATCTTTCACAATTTTCTATAGGCGTTTTATTTATTATTTATTTTTCAATCAACCCCGATAGGTGCATTTGGCACTTATTCCCTTTCGTATTTCCACTTTTCAATTATTATCACACGTTTGCAGATCTGCAGGGTGAAAGGAATGCGTAATTGTTACTATGCTATTCAGTTTCTACGGAATCAAAAGAGATCTGGGCTGGAATAAACGTTCAATGATATTTGTAGGTGAAACGTGGACGTAATACAACGCGCGGCACTCTCGAAATATTCAAAGAATAGATTACAACCACGTACTTTCCCAGAATGGAATAGAATCCTCTCAGGTCCGAAGCGTAAATCAAACCCTGCACCTGGTAACAAACCGAAACACGCGTGAAAAAGGCAAAACAAAAAATGTTCCTCTTTGCATGATTATTTTTAAGAAGGAAAAAAAGCTGCAGAGAGATCGAAAAGAATTCGGTGGACGCTATATGCTGTTAATTCTTTACGAGAAGATCTCTTATTGTATTTAAATCATCGAAAACAGGTGGATTTGACGGGAATCGGTAATAATACTTCTAGATGCATTTCTGCTTCGATTCACTAGGAAATATTTCCATCTCCCATTTTTACAGCCTCAGTCCGACCCTTTTTTGATATAAAGAGGAATATAAAATGCAGTTACGACTTGCTTCTCGAATCGTAAAGCTTTCAGACATTTACGAGCAGCGGAGTGATGCACGAGTTAACTTTACTTATTCCATAAATTTATTTTTAACACGATTTCCAAGTGAAATTTTTCATTTGTGTGTATTAATTTCGCCACCAACTTTTTCCGCTGAATTTTCCCTTCCCGCAATCTCTTCTGCAATTTTCTGCAGCTCGCCTCCTGGCCCGACCATAGCTGCATGTATACTGCATTTCAGTCGTCCTACCAATTTCTTCAGTCGCACGTAGATCTATATAGGGGACGCGACAAGAGTGAAACTTATTGCTGATACATAAGGGTCGGAGGGGGAGATACGCTAGCCTGCTGGAATAATGGAATTTGCGTCATTTCAGAATTCATTGAAACGATCGAGAGTAGCTCGAGACCCTACATGTATGTATATATACATATAGTTTAGAAATTTCCAATAGTCAGCTTTTTTTCTCCCTTTTGTAATTTCACTCGCAACATAATACAGGGACTCGGTACCATTACAGTTTGACCCAGTTTACTTTCGAATCCAGCCAATGGCACGCCATATGTATCCGTAACCTTCAAAGCCATTTCACACATAAGTCGTTTCATCTCTGGCCAATTTCTGTGGCAGCCTCTTTTCTTCTCCACCATTCGATACTTTCTCAGAATTCAAACTACCACTCGATGTTTGAATTTCAATTTTGCGACATGGCTGCTTATCGTCCATTCGCTGGAAAAACAAATTCTTTATACCAATTCTTCCTGCTCGTTTTATACAATTTTCCAAATTCCATTTTCATGGAACGTAGACCTGAATTCGTTAGTACTGGGAACCCCTGGGGAGCCGTTCGAAGGATATTTAGGTCCTGTCCAGTGAGAATTTCCCGAAGAGCGTGCTAGTGTATAGAATATGCGTACCATCAAAACCAGAATGTGCGCTGGATTAACCAGCATAAACGATGAAAAAGGGTACGATCCAGATTTTCGTCCTTCCAAATTAGTGCATATGTGCACTCTATAAAATATTGCATATATATATATATACAGATTTAAATAGCTACAATTTGTTGGAAAGAGAATTTACGAAATTTAAGGTCGATGGAAGAGAGTGAATTCATTAGTGTCGAGAATCCCTGGAGAGAGTCGTTTGAAGGATATTTAGGTCCTGTCCAGTGAAAATTTTCCGAAGGACATAACACTATAGTATATGTATGCCATAAGAACCAGGATGTGCTGGGTTAGCCATAAACGATAAAAGGGTAGGGATGCAATATGGTCCGGAATTTTTTCCATGCAGATTAGTGCAGAGTCTGCAAGAGGCTACGTAGAAAAAGGTAATTTCGAGTTAAAGTAGATGTATGTCCGGGCGATAAAAGTAATGAGATCCGTTATAACAAGCCGGCCAGCTACCCTGTTAGAAGCTCGGCATCCATTCATTTCGTCTTACGGAGAAGAGATGGGTGGGGGGTACTACTCCACCGTGAATCAGTCTTCTCAACTTAAATTTATACTCCAGTACACACATCGCTAAACGAAATTCACTCAAAAAATTCCTTCGACAAAAAATCTTTCATGCATATAATCACGAACCGCAATTAACGAAAAAATCTTTCCTCCGTTCTTCCCTTTAAATCCCTGCGGTATACAATTTCGTGCAAACAATTTCCCATTTGATCAAATTGGGGCTCCTAAAATTGGCTAGTAATTTCACCGCAAAATTCTACCGTTCGTTACATCCTCCGACGATTAATTTTTAATTCAACATTCAACAATATTGCTTATCGCAACAAAAGTTATTATATTTTATTGGTCGCGCGCGCGCGCCGCAGAATTCCAGCGAGTATTAATGGAAAAATGAGATTTTAAGTGATATAGCTCGAATTTAGTCAGACGTTTGCGTTGATTGCACTTTTGCAAAGTTTCGTGTATTATGCAGCACATCTTATGTAATTGGCAGCATAATGAATTACTCGTGAAACAACGTTTACTTTGTAATTACAGTGTAGTAGAATTAGTCGGTCAATGCTGGAGAACGGTGTACAAGAAGTACATGAACGGCATCATTAGCAACACAAACTTGCACATTTCACGCGTTCATTTCCACCGGTAAATGAGTTATGCCGTGAAACTGACGAATCTGCAAAGCTGCAATCTATCAGCGGCTGTTTCGAAATTAGACCAAAGGTAAATGAAACGGTAAAATTACCTGATATTTTAATAAATTTTCAACAATTTGACCAGGTTAAGTTAAACGCGGCCTGTCAATGAATACGAGAGATAGTTAAAAGTCCACTGTTTTGCAACGTGACTGCTAAAGCTTTTATGCGTACGCAGTTGTCCCATGGTGTAGAAATCAGAGTCAGCCGGTTTGATAATAACATAATCAGGAATAGCTCTTTCCTCTCTTTTCATTCAAACTTTCAGCGCGTGCAACGCTCTTTCGTCCTTTTATTAAAACTCTTTGTATTTATGGTCTTTTCAAACATTCGTGTGCTGCAGCCAATTACTTTGTTATGCAAAATCTCTGAATTAATATCTATCGTAGCATCTCACGGCGTTTTGTGCCTTTCTCTCGCTGCTGCGCGTGGTATATATATACTTCGCTCGTAGCGACTCGACTCTGATAATAATAGAAACTTGTTACTGCACGTGTGCGTTCCCAAAAAATCACTCTTGCTAATAATATATTTAAAATGTAGGAATCTCACGCTATTATTTGTAAACTTTAAACGAACAGATTTCATATTTATTTGGGGAGCTTCGTTATGACTATCCTAAACTACGTGTGTGTGTAGATTACTGATCGTGCACGAAACAGGAAGGCAGCTTTCTCAGAAACAGCGAATAGTTTGTAAGATACGATCAAAGTTTATCTAGCCGGAATGGTCGGGCTAGGTACACCCTGGCACCCGTTAAAAATAAACTGCATTTCCGTTTTCGACTCTTTCCCGCCTGACTACCATATAAAACGAAATCGTTTCGGAATGAAAGAAAAAAAGAGCTGCCACTACGTAAAAAGAGGACTATGAATAAAGTTTGGTCCAATTGATTTCGAGAGAAAATATCCCATTTATTTGTTTGTTAGTTCAAAAATATATTTCATCCTTTTGGAATGAACTATTATATACTCCGAACAAAAGTGCGAATCCTTCTTGCAACTTCTGCTATTTTATTGAAATTTCATTATCATCTTGCAGGAGCTCGATACTTTCTTATAGATTTTTCTGTTCGTATATATACTTTACTGGATGCACACGGTGGGTAAATATTCTTGGCGAAGGATTTTATAAGGGGATTTAAATATTTTCTGGGATTTTAACGTAAAATAAATCGAGCTTTTCCCGCATGATATGTACATATACGAGTTTTTTTTTATACCATGCAGAGACGAGAATTCGCCGAAACCAAATCAATGGGAGGAAAAGAGAAAGCTGCTCGCGGAATAAAAACGTCTCGGCCTTTGAAAATGTTGAATTCATCGTAGATGGGGGGTTCCACGGAGCTTTCCGATAAAACTTGGCAAGATCGCAAGCACCGCGAATCTCTCAGGATAGAAACCCTCGTCGAATCTTCGTTTCTTCCGCGCATCGAGCAAAGTCAAACAACTATCGGCAAGGAAACCGAACGCGTGCAACGTCCCTGATTATCTTTGATCTTGGATCAATTTGGATATCGAGGAAAAAATGTACCCTCGGCTTTTGCAGCTTGCCAAACCGGAAATGGAAGAAGGAACTCGTTCAACATTTAATAATAAATTTTATTTAACATTTTGTAATATTTTCAATATAAGAAAAAGGGAACGGTTTTTATCAGTGATAAATTATTTATTGCGATATCATTTTGATCGACCGTTTTTAAATGGAAAGAAAGACACACGTGTGATATAAATGTATGCAGGTTATATAGATGTAGGAGTTTTAATGGTGTAGGAGGGGAGGGGGGGGGGGGGGGAAGGGGGATTTGATTAAGGAATAAGGTATCGAGCTGGATGCGAAGTTTATCAGGAATTTCGCTGTTGTAGCTGGCGTAAACCGATTGCTGATGCAGCAAGCACCTTCGGTTCCCGGCGATGCTTGTTGGGTAAACACGCCAGGATTCGAGTAGCCAACCGCCCAAATCACCAACGGTGTCGTATAGAGTCCCATGCCAATCCAACCAATTCAAGTCAGCGCGCATATAATTGCAAATCCGCGCTGCAACTTCTTCGAGCACTATGTCGCATGCGTTCTAATAGTTCAGTCAGCTCGCTCCCTCCCTCTTTCTCTATCTCTCTAAACACCAACAAATCCAATTATCCAGTTTCTCAAACATAAGTCACTGCCATATACATGCATATACAGGTTATTTTGCAATATGTTTTGAAAATATTGAAAAATGCTGAATCTACTATGTTTGATGGAGACTTTGACCTCTAGATACTCTAGAAAATCTATAATAACCGATTGCAGATTTTTAAAAGGGAATACAAATTTCGTAGAGTTAAGTTAAGTTATTTGGTCTTATTGGAAAATGTGAAAATGATTGAAATCCGTATATTGTTCGACGAAAGCTCGAATAATATGTCTCTCTCCCTTTCCATATTTTGAAACACCAATGAATCCAATTATCCAGTTTACCAAACATCGGTATAGAGCACAGTCTTCATTTTGCAACCTGTCTTGAAAAATGTCAGATTACAAAGCATTGGTTGCTGGAGTGTTGAAATCGATCATCCTCAACAGCGTTTGCACTTGGTTGATGGAGTATCCTAGCATCATCTCCCGTCATGCATACGAGCAGTTGTGAATCCCAGATACAAAGTCGAGTCTGGATGCTACCTTATGGTACAACTGGGAGGGAATAATACGTCCGTCAATCTCAGGCCTCGTTTCATGCCAATCTCAGCAGCCAATTTTCCACCGAGAATGCCAGTCAATGCTGCAGGATAGGAGCTCGCAACTGTAGGCCTTTTAAGCCCACCTATTTCCGTAATATCAAAACGATACACCCAGCCATATACTCTGGAGAACGTCGCATGAAATATGGTATCCTCGTGACGAATACTCGTCAAAAGAGAGAACGTTAACCTTAACGAACAGCTTTTACAGCTGGATATTAAACTGATGCAGTAATTACACGTATATAATTATATATCTGCTCCCTCCGATATTAGGACTCACTGTTTAACAACTTTGCTATATCCATTTCTGACAAATGAAATTCGACAGTTTATAATTGAATTACAATAAACCTGGCAATATTCTCGAGAATATCTTCATGAGTCTTCATCGTAAAGAGAAGTTTAACCTTAACGAACCTTTATCTAGAAAATTAATCTGCTATAATAATTAAACATGCACGTATTTCTAGTTTGATGGAAACTGTTTAACAACTTTACTATCCTGCTGCTCTGCGTAAATGAAATCCGACAATTTAATTGAATTACGATAATCGAGAGCAACCAGTAAAAACGATAAACCTATAAACATATTTTTAATATTATAACCATAGAAATATTCCAACGAGATTTTAACGAATATTTATATATATATATACACACGTACGAAATTATTCTGATAAGACTGTTTAACAAGTTTGCTATATTATCCATCTCTTAAATGAAATTAGACTGTTTAATTGAATTACGATACGAAGCAAGGAACGAAAACGATACAGCTATATAACCATATCCTTGACATATAATATCGTAATTACTCATGTACGTGTAACTATTCCGATAGGACTGCAGCTTAACAACTTTACTATCCATATCCCTGCGTAAATGAAATCCGACAGTTTAATTGAATCGTATATAGGTATACGTTAATCGAGCAACAAATCTAAACGATAAATCTATAAACGTATGCTTGAGATTGTAACTTTAGAAATATTCCAACGAGTCTAACAAATATCAATGTAACATCGTAATTACACATGTACGTAACTATTCTGATGGGACTGTTTAACAACTTTACTATCCATCTCTGCGTAAATGAAATTCGACGGTTTAATTGAATTACGATAATCGAGCAGTGAGTTACGCAGTTAACGGTAGATAATCGCCAGTGCTCGGGTTAATAAATGAAAATTGTCGATGCTATTGAGCTGAAAATTTCAGCGCAATCCAATTAATTTAATCAAAGCGATCGGAGCTCGCGTGGATTAATAATACGAGGGGTCCGGCCACGTTGCGCGTCAAGGGGTAGGGGGAGGAAAGGGTTGATACACGTTAGCTCGTAAAACAGTTTAGTATGGCTGATACAACTTAGTCGAAGTGTAAACTGTTTGCTGGAACGCTAATTGGTGGACGCGAAGTGTCGGCTGTGCAGCAATCCATAATGCGAGCTCTCTTAATTAATTATGTGTTTGGTGTTAAAATCGGATGGGATTATATATAGTACATACATCCTTCTCGTCCCCCTTCGTCATTTATCGAATTCCATTCGTGTCGCATTGCGGATTTTACGCGAAAATCCTTATTAAACAGGATCATCAAAGTTATATATATATATATTTATCGATTTGCGAAAGAGAGCAGCAGGTCGAGGAAATCGCTATTGCTAAACTGTCATCTCTGTGGAAACTCGGCCTTTTCATTTTCTCTCTCTCTCTCTCCCTCTCTCTCTCTCTCTACACATGCATCTATATATATATATATATATATTACAGAACGTGACATTTTAATTACGGAAGCGAAAGAACTTTGCCCCCGCGATTTCTATCATACTGATGAACGGGGAACAAAGGCATTCGTCGTAGAAATGAAAAATGTCCTCGACTATATTACATCTAATATTCATCGTTTTCATAGCGCAGACTTGGCCAATTTCATGCTCCTCAAAGAAAATTCCAACTATGGTCCTGCTGTACCTACTTATCAATATTTCCACGAAATCTACTTTTCAGAGAATTTCTTAGCAGAGTGGCTGCAGCTTTTTCATTGCTCAGCTTCAATGAGAATATTGCGCAGTCTTTCGAGGCAATAGTTCATTTAATAATACGTGCTGTGTACTTCGGATCGTGGTTGGTTCGCGGGTCGAAAGGGTGGATTGGTGGTATACGCATATTTTGTTGACCAACGTAGATCGTTAACGTCGCTTGTTTTCACAAACGAAACAAACGTTCCGTTTATTTCGGACCGTGCATTGTTCATTAGAACGTAGAGCGGTGCTGTAACATTAACCCGACATTATTTTATGATCAGCAGTGTGCTCGTATTATACCAACGCGCGCTGTAATTTCCAAAAATGATCCTATAAATTTTGCCAAAGAGTCCGTTGAATTTTATGCGAGGTACAATGATCGATGGTCTCAAAAAGTAATGAAGTAATTTAGCTATAATTATACGAGCACGTATTCGTTGATGACAAAATATCGTTTGTATATATATATATATATATATAAGTAACAAAGTTGTTGGATATCGAGCAATTTTACAGAATGCGGAAGTACTGGTATGCAGAGTTTCCGGTACGAAAGAGCAAACTTGAAGATTCTAGAGAGAGGAAGGAATTTTAAAAAAATCATCCTTACCAAATTTGCAGGTTACAAACACTAATTTAAATATATAGTTACTATTAAACGTTTTTTACTTATATTATTAAAAATATATATTTTCTATATCTCACCAACGGCGTATACCAACTATATATATATATATATATATAGCCATCGGATTATTTCTTGAATGAAAAAACCCATGTAAAAATGTTCCACATAATTGATTCGTAAAAAGTCTCTTTTTATGAAATTTTTCTAGCTGTGGCACCCTTTATAATGCAAGGCGACGCGCGACGCGGTCGACAAATATTTAGCACAAAGTCCCACCTCCCTCCTGGTGCACACGGATCATTACGATTCGCCATTGCATTCGAAGCGTATTCAAATGTTACGGCGGCTGCCATGACATAAGTTGGCACGATTTTTCGCACGAACGACACTGGCCACGAAATTTTTTACGACCGTACAGCCCTGCGTATCCCACGAAACGGCATATATAGCGATTGCGCAGTGAAATTTCACTGCGCGCCTTAAGTTTACGATGCGTTCGGGGTAAATCCGCTTCGCCAGCCGTATCATATGTATTCCAGGACCGGTGCTCGCTTCACCAGCCTCCTTAAAAGGAATTTATGAGCTCCGCCGAATATCGAAGCAATGGAAGAATCGATCGGGCCCTGAAATTAATCACCGACCAACTTTACGAGCCGTTCGAGGGAAGAACGATGCGTGATTCGATGATACAAATTCTTCCCATTTTCTTTACGTTGCTGATGCTGATTTGTTTGAGCGAGTGAATGACAACGGCAAGGGGATGAAAATGGGATTGAATTTATGCAGGTTCAAAGGAATTGTAGGAGAGCGGCGCGGCTGTGGTACGGGCAGCTGCGCGCTAAATTATCCGAGAATGGCTAGAACTGGCCGTCTGACGGCAAGAACCCTTTGGCGAGACCACTAATCTGCAGGTCATCTGCATCAGGAGGCATTCTGGCCCTGCTGCTCTCTCGATAGAGCTTGCATCTCCTAAATTCAATGAAATGTTGAGAAACATGCGAGTGAGCTTGCTACTTTCGCTACAGGAAATCAACCCAGTCAAAGGCCGAGTCTCTCTCTCATTGTTGCTAAAAATACTGGTGCTTGCAGTTTTCTCTTTTATCTTCATTCGCTTCGCACGAAATCTTTACAAATTTTGCCAAATTTCTGCATCAAAGGGTATTCTAATTTTTTTGCTATTTTCATATAGAAATATCTTGAAAATTTGACGATGTCTTCTCAAGAGCGAACAGACTTGTGATGGAAAACTTACTTTCTCTTATTTGTTACGTGTACAGTAAAAAAAATTAATGCTTTATATTAGATTTATTTATCCTTAGCTTTTTACTATATAAACACTGAATTTGTCAGCTTATGCAGGAAATTTGTATCAGGAGGCATCTATTGATTATTCTGCTCTCCAAACAGTATTTTCTTGCACGTAAAAAATTCAATGAAACTTTGAGAATAACGAGATGGAACTTGACAACTGTCTCGGCGGAATATGAACCCAGTAAATAATATGAATGTTTTATTACACGTAGGTCCAGCACGTATTGCACAATAATCGTTTGTCTATTTATCCAAGTGCACAGATCGTGAGAAGGCATTCCGGTTCTGCTATCTCGCTAATTCTATGAAATATTGAGAAACGTGAAGTGGAGCTTGCTACTTTCTCCGTAGGAAATGAACCGATTCTCTCTCATTGTATATGTCTATATATAGTGCTTGTAAACACGTCTCTTATTAATACCATTGTACATACAGCCCACGAAGCTTATGTTATATTACTGTATCTATTTATCTTCTGCTTCGCTAAATACAAAATCTGTTAAACTTCCGCAGTTAGTATCCATTTTTCCTCGCGTATGCATTTATTGGATCAGCTATCGTATATACATATAGGTTATAACATTCTCTAATTATGCCAAGAACAATCGAACCACTGGATTATCCACCGACTCGTAGAGATACTACAGGCTTATTATTCCATATACATATATTTATATATATATATATATACATATATAGTAGCTAGCCAGTACAGAGTATTGCAAGCTAGTGTACACTATAGTTGCATCGCAGCTTATTGATGTGCCAAGAGTTGATGCGCGGTTACCACAGCCACGACCAATCCGACAAAGTGTTTCGCTCCCGGAAACGAGTTTTAATCAGAGATATTGCCAATGGAGAGAAGCTTCCCAGTTGGACGCTCAACATTCTTGTCTTCGTCTCGGTTTATGACACTCTCGACTGCCTTTACTTCCAGAATTACTTGCCAACGACCCACCCATTCTTACGCTATCCTTGGCTAGGATTCCCTCAGATTTTCAGCCTAAAAGAACTTACAGCACCATTGCCAATCTCTGGCCCTCATCAGTCACGATACGATTTTCCAAAAGTTACAACAAAGTGAAGTTTCACTTTGTATAGATACAGGCCTCTCTCATAAATTATTAGCTTGGTAAAATTAGATCGAGTGGGATTAAACGTGTCTTGTCACCGAACTTGGAACAAATTTTCAGTCTATAGAAATTATAATAATATTACTAGTCTTGATCCTTGAGTGTTTTCATCAGTCATGAATCAACTTTCTAAAAGTTGTAACAATAAAGTGAAATTGCTCCCTGTAGAAATCCCTCTGTGTCATTATTGATCGATTGACCGAAATGAAATTGAGTGGGAATAAATTTTAATTCTATAATATAATAATAACAATATTACCAATCTTGGCCCTCGAGTCCTCATCAGCCACGATACAGTTTTCAAAACTTTTTTCAAGCCTAATTTCACTATAAATGTGTATTAAAAATTAGCCAATATAGCAAAAATGAGAAATAGAGTGTTTGTCTTTTCGAAGTTTAATGGTTGTAGCGTGTGTGGATTTATCGAAAATGATATATAGTAATTATTTATTGGGGATACAATTCGCTGATGGATTCGGTTAACGCGCGTCTAGCTATATATATATATATATATATCTGTAGCAGCTAGCGCATGGGCCGAGTATCTGGGAAACGGATAGTCACTATTACAGGGCATTCCATCTCGTCTCATCAATAGATTCAACAGCGCAACATCCCGGAGATTATTGAGAAAGCAGAGTTGAACAGAGAACCCGCCGAGTGTTTGGTTAGACCCGGTGTAATTTACGGTAAAACTATCCTCATGAATTCTCGACTACGTCAGCGAACTTTAAGAAAGAGTCGAAACGAACTCGGGAACATTTGGACAAGTTTGCGGGGATTCAGCATATTGAGTTGTTCCAAGACTGAATTTTTTTCCATTCACAGACCTTAATAATTCTAATCCCTTCTGGATCCCTACAAATTTACGTCAATGGAATCCACCGAGACTTCTTTATATTCCCGAAAGACCAACTTTCTCCGTCTGACAAGAATCACAGATTTTTTCATTTTCCACCAAATGGTTCCAAATCCCAAACAATTTTATTCCTCTTCGAAAAGACGTACTCCATGCACAGACAAATCTTTGTCACCGAATTTCCTTGAATTTAATAGAGATTAATGTTCCAGTGGACAAAAATATTACTAAATACCTAATATATAATGTAAGATTTACTTTTTCCTTTTATTAATTAAAGAGGAGAGAACCTGATCGTTTGGGCTCGAAAAAATCAGACCTAAATTACAAATTACTTAAGATGCTCCGGATGAATTATTTCTGGGTTTATCCACAAGCAGGAAACATCTTCCATCTGTAGACACTCGCGGCCATCTATTCCAGTTTGCATCGCCTGGAAGATCTAGAATCTAGATGTCCTGCCTTTTGCCACCATGCACGTATACTCTGGTAGCGATAATTTCTGCTTGAATTTGATAGAAACTGATGATCGCCTGACCAATTCTTGAGTGTAAACAAGAAGCTGTTTTTTATCATTGAACGATATGAGGAAATGCGCGCATACTATATATACGTATACTATTTCTATATATATATATATATATAGCATAAGTATATGAAGGAGGTAAGAAACGAGAGATAAGAAATTTTGGTTATAATGCGAAGTCTAACGATGATTTATGGTGGGTGATGGCAATTTATGCATGTATAAGAAGGGGGTGGGTGGTTTTGGGGGGAAGCTCGATCGAGTTTCCGGGCTGAATGATCAGAACTACGTACGTAACAGTGCACAAAGACTCGTTATCGCGCTGTATTACCTGCCAGACCGAGATTACCTTGTACCGAGTGAGTTTCCCTAGGGAAAGGGGAAAGCTTCGACGAAATCAACGTTATTCTGATGCGTGCTGCACGCTAGCCAAACGGGTCTTGCATCAGTTCCGTCTACCAACTTGCACCCCCTTGGGAAGCCTGTTATTAACTAGCAGATACCTTCCCCTCTAAACTTCCCTCTAATGGAATCGTTTTTACCAGCTGCTCCATTTCTGAAACATAATTTTTACACCAAGATAAAGATCATGAAACCATTGTCCTATTTGTACCCTAGCTGCTTTTCACCAAAATTTTCTCTCTTTATATCTTGGTAATAATTGATTCGTCCCAAAAGAATATTATAATAGGATTCGTGCTCGGAATGATTAAAGAATATAATACTCCTCTAACGGAATCGTTTTTACCGGTGCATGGGTCTACTT